>NW_009258669.1:6994569-6998357 GCF_000687185.1 Egretta garzetta | reverse complement strand
GGATCATTTTTGTGGCCCTCCTCTGGACCCACTCCAGCAGGTCCATGTCCTTCTTGTGCTGGGGACCCCAGAGCTGGACGCAGTGCTCCAGGTGGGGTCTTCACCAGAGCAGAGTAGAGGGGCAGAATCACCTCCCTCACCCTGCTGGCCATGCTTCTCTTGATGTGGCCCAGGATATAGTTGGCGTTCTGGGCTGCCAGTGCACGTTGCCGGCTCATGTCCAGCTTTTCATCCATCAGTGCGCCCAGGTCCCTCTCTGCAGGGCTGCTCTCAGTCCCTTCATCCCCCATCCTGTTCTGATGCTGAGGACTGCCCTAATCCAGGTGTAGGACCTTGCACTTGGCCTTGTTGAACCTTGTGAGGTTCACATGGGCCCACTTCTTGATCTTGTCCAGATCCCTCTGGATGGCATCCCATCCCTCAGGCGTGTCAACTGCACCACTCAGCTTGGTGTCAGATGAAACTCTTTCTCCCTCCTGTCCAATTTTTAAATATTAGAAAATGAGCCAGTTATAGAAGTGAAGTCTACATGCCACTACGTAGTATAAAAAAATCTTGCTAATATGCAACAGATGCACGTAATAAATTTTGGTATTTAAAGGAGTTACTGTCTGTTTTATAATATTGACACTTCACTGCTGAATGTCTTTTTTCTTTTCCTGTTGGATCAGACTACACAGTATCAGGACTTTCTCCTGAAAAACACATTACTTTTTTTTTTTAATCATGGGATACTAGGTTCAAAAAAACCTGTTCTTCATACTTATGCTTTTCAAGGGGAAAACAACTACTAAAAGGTCAACTAGAGGCATAATTTACCAAACTATGGAATTTGATTTCAGAGGCTAAAATACCAAGTTTTCCTGGGAAAAGGATAAACAGCACTTGATGAGTCCAAAGTTCATGTCCTTTGGCTTCCAAATCCCCACAGACAGGACATAGCTTTTAAAAAGACTTGTGTGTGCCTTATGGGAGAGATTGGAAAATGATGTAGTCCTGAATGTTTTTGCCCTGAAGTACGTTAGAAGCCTGCCCCAAACACATCGGTGTAATTTACTCTTAAAAGACTAAATTCTAGCAACACTGCTTACCAAGAACCATTCTTCTCAACAAAACTTCTGCTATGCACATGCTTTCTAGTCTCCTCTTCTAGTCACTGCTACTTCAGATTATAACAGTGTGGACTGGCAAATTTTCATTTATATCAGTATTATCATTCACAACCCATAAGGCAGCAATAAAGCAGGTAAGAATTGTATATTTTTTTCTTTTATTGGTATTGAAGAGAGTCTTTCAGAATCCCAGATTCTTCCCTTCTTCAGCTGTTCCTCTTCCAGGAGAGTCATTTGCAGGTGTGTCACCTCTCTGAACTTGTTTTCATGAACAGCTCAAATCCCACTAGTTCCAAGACAGTTCTGAAGCACAAAGCTGTGTTAATAGCCATCCTCCTATACTGGTAGCTACCTCTTCACTCTTCTCCTCCAGGGTTTTTAGAACTTCTCCAAGCATCTGTGATATGTATCACCACTTGATCTGGCTTCATCTGCTTCTCCCTCTAACTTTAGGGCTCCAAATCCATTTAAATCATACTTCAGAGGAACACGTAACATGCTTATTTATCTATAAGCACTTCTAGCAGAGTACAATGACCCATTTTAGGAAGGCTGAACATTTTCATAAGTATCTTCAGAGGAAAAAATCCCTCAAATCCACACATGCTGTCCTTGCTTCTTCCTGAAAACACTTTGTTCCTGCTTTGTGGAATTACAGTGAAGGTCTCCTCCACACTGTCAGCAGGTTTGGGACAAGATATAAGCAAGCACTAAGCCAATGACTCGGATCTATCTAATACAAGAACATTTTATCGCCCTTACTTGGCAGGCAAACAGCTACCTGAGCAGAGCACTGCCTGGCAAAAGAGGAGCCGTGAAGGGACATGCTGTGACAAGTATGTTTGCTGACGGCACCGCAGCCCCCATTTCTCTCTTCAGTCAGACTCCTCTAGAACCTCCTTCAGAGAGGGCTTTCTCTTGATGGCTGCATTTTGTCTTGCAGAAGATGGGGGCATACTGAAGCAGACAGTTCACATGCAGCCAGCGAGTGCTGAGAGACACTCATGGGGCAGACAGACTCCCAAGCCAGGGCCATGCCCTTCGCTCTTGATGCAACCCTGTCTGGCAAGTGGGTTGCACACACACACGACCAGAAAGTCTTTTGAGCCCTCAATACACCTCCTGAAATGTGTCTGTACACATTTCCAGTGGGCTGCTATGGAGAAACTGTACCCAAGCATCAAGACTAGCAGGATGTTAAAGCAAAGAGAATGCATAATCACTGAAACAACCCAAAAAGCATGGATCTCCACATAATTCTTAAGTATCTATAGTTAAATTTTCAATCTGATAAGCCTTGTCATAAGGACCCCTAAGGCAGGGAATAAATTAACACTGGCTAGTAACGTTTGCAAATATCTCTCCATAGCCTCCTGGCAATGATGCTACAGAACTACAGGAAGATTTTTTCAATCTTTCTTCTTGAAGAGATTTTCCATATAACCTCTTTACATTTCCAGGAAGTAGTTAAGAAGAGGTGCTTGCCTTCCTTGAAATAGACATCTAGAGCAGCCAGTATTTTGACTACCAACTGGTATGAGACATCAACGATGAGGAGGGAAGGGATTCAGGGAAAAAGAGAGGGACAGGCAGACTGAAAGGGAACCAAGCCAGAGAGGCAGCAGCACTGAGGAGTAAATGCTGTTCTTGGGGAAGGAGGGGAACTGGGAGAGACAAGTTGGGGAAGAGCACAAAACACAACTTAGTGAGAAGTGAGAACAATAGTGGGCAATATCAAGTGTCAGAAAATGCAGATGAAGGGGGTTGAGGGACAGAGAGGAAAGGAAGATATGTGCAATGGGGAAAGTGAAGCAAAAGAAAGGTAACTTGTGATTTTTCAGAGCACTCATGTTTCTTTTCCCAGTACTTACATGCAATTCAGCCAAGAAAATATACAACCTCTTCCAGCACTTAAGCCACTAAGTTAATTCAATACAATTGAGCATAATTCTCTCTTTTAAAAAATCTTCAAACTGTCTTGGGGAAAAAACATTTTCAGCACGACACCAGGCACAGTAATTCAACTTGTAAATGATTATCTCGAAGTACCATTGAACAGAAGCTTTTGTGAGGGAAGAAGTTGAGGACATGGAGAAGCAACATCCCTCAACCACTATCTATGACAGATAAGCTTTAAAATAAATAAAATCTGTCTAGGCCTCACTATACAGTAGTCAAGTATCCTCAGCTGTTATTGATTCCTGGCAAGCAATTAGGGCAGAATCTAATGTCTTTTCATGTTCCCAGATCCCAGCAAACTGACACACAAATAAGAGCTCTTAATAACTCATTTTTCATTTCAGGAATTACTGAGATAGCTCCTCTGGGATTCATTTGTTGCATATATACAACAAACCAACCTTTCCCGCCCTCCTCCACTAAGTCTTCACATATTACCATGAAATAATAGAAATGACTTTCAAAAGCTTGCCTTTGACTTCTCAAGCTTGACAGATTACATCTGTGGTTGCATCTTAGCTGAGACCAACGAATTCTGTCTCCAAGAAAGCAAAAGTTGGTTGAAACCTAGTTCACCATTGCATCTCAGAAGGGACAGAAAATGCACACCCCTAAGAGGCACCTCTAAGGAGTGCTTTTAATACCCTTCTTTACCTCCACTCGCAGCTATCCGAGTTCTGTCAGTATAGAGCAGTTTTATCAGTCATATTCCCAAAA
>NW_009258669.1:6993710-6994516 GCF_000687185.1 Egretta garzetta | reverse complement strand
CTAACTGCACTAATGAAAGCATCCACATGATGTTTATCCTACTATTCCTGTAACATTCAGTTCTCCTCAAGTTAATTGTCCACTGTGTAGACAAGTCTTTAGCAGCTGGCTCATGTTCTCAGGCACAAGGATTTATAGTCCTTTTCCAAACCTGCTCTGTAAATCTGTTAAATCTATCATCTCAGAAAGTGTAGGGTCGTTTTTATGGTCATTTTATGCTTTTGGCTTCAGTATCTTGGTAGGCTACGTTTCACAGTTGACTTAACATATTTAAGCTCCCAAAATTAAGATTTCTATCTTCTAACTTTACACTTCACTCAACAAGCTGTTGTGGGTTGACCTTGGCTGTACACCAGGTACCCAGCAAGCCGCTCTATCACTCCCCTCCTCAACTGGACAGGGGAAAGAAAATATAACAAAATGCTCATGGGTTGAGCTAAGGACAGGGAAACATCACTCACCAATTACCATCACAGGCAAAACAGACTTGACTTGGGGAAATTAGCTTAATTTATAACCGATCAAATCAGAGTAAGGTAATGAGAAATAAAACCTGAATCTTAAAACACCTTCCCCCCATTCCTACCTTCTTCCTGGGCTCAACTTCACTCCCCATTTTCCTACCTCCTCCCCCTCAGCAGCGCAGGGGGATGAGGAATGGGGGTTACGGTCAGTTCATCATATGCTGTCTCTACTGCTCCTTCCTCCTCAGGGCGATGACTCCTCACACTCCTCACCTGCTCCAGCCTGGGGTCCCTCCCATGGCAGACGGTCCTCCATGAACTGCTCCAGTGTGGGTCCATCCC
>NW_009258669.1:6977661-6993639 GCF_000687185.1 Egretta garzetta | reverse complement strand
CCCCAGGCTGCAGGTGGGGATCTGCTCCCCTGTGGGCCTCCCCGGGCTGCAGGGGGACAGCCTGCCCCACCATGGGCTGCCCCATGGGCTGCAGGGGAATCTCTGCGCCGGTGCCTGGAGCTCCTCCTGCTGCACCGGCCTGGGGGGCTGCAGGGCTGCTCCTCTCACAGATTCTCACTCCTCTCTCTGGCTGCAGTTGTGCAGGTGTTTTCTTTCCTTCCCCCCTTCTTAAATACATTACCACAGAGGTGCAACCACCATCACTAATGGGCTAAGCCTTGGACAGCAGTGGGTCCGCCTTGGAGCTGGCTGGGCATTGGCTCTGTCAGATATAGGGGAAGCTTCTGGCAGCTTCTCTCAGAAGCCACCCACATACCCCCCCCCCACTATCAAAACCCTGCCATGCAAACCCGATACACAAGCCTACTATAACAGCAAAGAAACAAAAGGGAATGCAGATCAATAATTCAAATATTCTTCCAGTATTAATCTACAGACTTTGAATCCTTTCCTATTGGCTTCTTTCCTGTGGAAATGCATGTCTTTACAAGTCAATATTATTCAATTTGTTCTGGCTTGTTTTCACCGTTTTTAAAAACATGCATCTGCAAAATGTGGAGAGATGGAAGTAAGAAAAGCTACAATATTGTGGAATATAATTCAGCTCAGACACTCCTGAGGGAGAGCATGGTAATATCGCGAAAGATGTGGCAGATGTACTTAGCACAGAAGCTAATCAGCAGCTCACTCCTGACCCATATTACACAAACGGTATTATCTATAGATGGGTGGAAGATGTCCAGCACGCCATAACCATGCCTCTGTCATGTTTAATTTGATAGGTTATGACTCCCCCAACACAGAGAGGCTCTGAAGCACGATGGCTGGCAGGTGAACCCCAATAACTTTGTCAGAGAAGTTACCAGAGAAGCCATGTCCTGCCCTGATGCAAGGGCATGGGCTGGGGGTGGCACCCACCAGGCAAGTCAGCAGGAGAAGCTCTGTGGGTCACCTCACCAACAGAGGAGGTCACTCAGAGTGTGGGGCTCTATGAGATGCATGGGAAGAGCATTCTGGGATTGTACAAGAGTTGTTTGGGGATGTTTAGGGAAGGCACCAAAGGCAGAGGATGGGAGGGATCCAGGCGGTTTGGGGAGGAACAAGTATGCAAAAATAGAGGGATAAGGAGATAAAAGAAGCTGGTCATATGTAAAGAGGTTGCTGGTTGGTGCACCTGCCTGGCCATGCCCTGCACCCGATCAGCACAACCTGTCTTGTCTTCTCATTAAAAGTTATTTCTAACTCTTTTTGGGGATGTGGTTTCCAGTCTTCTACATGCATGTGCACACGTAGAATGCAGCAACTGAAGCAGAACTGACAGCCACTGTGACCCATGTGTCCATGGTGCCAGCAACCAGAGTGACAGATGTATGAGCACCAGCAAACATCAGGCTGGGCTCACTGGCATGCAAGGTAAGTGGCCCAGGAGCCAGGTGTGCGTGCATCTCTGTGTGCGAGGCACCCGGCGGAGATGACTACTGGAGGGACCAGCAGGTCCAGGACGACTGCTGGAGAAACCGTGAGCGCTGGGGGTCCACCAAGAGACCTTGGGGTGGGGGGGAGAGAGGGTGTGCGTGTGCGTATGTGTATGCACACATACATGCACACAGCCACAGGCACCTGTATATATATATACACATATATATGTAACAAAATACATATATATATACACGCACACATTCCCACTAACAGACCTTCATCCTGCTCAGCCACAGATGGGACAGGATGCTGTAGCAGCTTCACCTCTACTGGTGAGTACCTCTACCTGTACCAGATTTGGAGACCCTTAACATCATTGGACTAAAGCTTTCAAACATTTAACCTGTTTTTTTTGAGGAATGCTTTGTTTTTAAAGAGACATCAGACTCATTCCCTACCTATTGAGCTTTCTAAACCATAGCAAAGTTACTGGGCTCTACGTCGACTTTTGTATTAAGAGGAAGCAATTTTTTTTAATGCCACTGTTCTATTTAAAACACAAGTAACAACCCTTTACATAAGCCTTGAAAACGTACCATCTACTGCTGCTTCTCCAGTCCACAGATGGACACTGTATATGAACAAACGATATATTAAAGTTTGTATCCTGCCCCCAATTTTCATCTTTTTTTTCTTTCTTTTCAGAAGGCTGTCTAAAACTGAACTGTACTGCATTAGTACTTTCAAGCAACCCAGTTGAAATATCTGGATACATAATTTGCTCTCTCTGACAGTCACGAGTATTGGAAGTTGGTCAAGTTGTTAGTTGGTCAAGTATAAAAGTCCTGACACTCAACCATGTGTGTCACTTAAAACACCGGAAAAAGTGGAAGTTTCTTAGATAAACTAAGCTGTCTTAAAAGAAAAAGACTTTGAAAAGACATGCTGTCTGCCCTTCATCTATGCTTGTCTATGGATTGTTAACACCACGCTTTCTTTCTTCACTTACCAAGTAGAAAGAAATAATCTACTTGGCAGGGTAATGAACAGATTGTCACTTATGCCAATGTACCAGTGGAAAAGAGCAATGAGATATTTGTAAGACCCTGGATAAATGTGTTGGACCAAAACTTTGGAACTCAAATTGATACCGAGCATTCGAAAAATAGCCATTTAATGTTTTTTCATACGGCAAAGCCCGTTCAGATTATATGAATAAAGACTGGAATGGGTGAGTATTCACCACTTACTAAAATTCTGCTTACTTGAATCTGTTGAAATTTGGACATCTTTTGCTGATCCCTGTGTTGACCCATCAACATCATCATCTTCATCTGCAAAACCAGAAACATTTTAAGAAAGAATTCTTGTTAATTTAAACTAGGCGGGGTGAGGGGAAGGGGGGGGGGGGCATGTTTTTCATTTAGGCATGGTTTCCATCAAAGAAACTAACACAAAAGATTCCAATCAGAAGAGCACTCTTTATTCTGCCTATTTTATGATAATAATCCATACTATAAAAACAGCATTAAAAAAACCAAACCTGCATTGTCATGTAACTACAGTGAAGGCATACCTGAAGTCCTTCTACTATTAGCTTTAATATTGCAACTACTGCATTTCATCCCTTTTTCAAGCTGCAGTGTTTGCCTATGACTGAAGTATGTATGGTTTCCATTAAGTTTTAAACCACCAAGTCAGTCCAGCAATTGCAGTAACAGCTTTCCAGTCAGAAGTATGGGTATCATATAAATATTTCCGTAACTGAAAAATAGATTTAGTGACACCCAAATAGAAAGAAATTACGGGACTCCAGAAGAGGAGTTTAAAAGCAGCTCATTGCTCTCACTAAAAGCTAGGAGCTAACATATCAGATAATAACACAGCCTGTAAAATTACACATAGAATACATAGAAAAGTTTAAAATAAAAGCTATTAACATTTACATTTGCTTCTGTGAAGATAACATTCTGACTGCATTCTCATTCCTAACTCTCAGGTCCATACAGGAAGACTGGTGCAAATCCAAACGTGGTAAAATTTTGCTTCTCTTAAGGGCAGCAGTAGTGTGCAACATAAGCCAGCCCAGTGTGCCGACGGTATAACAATACTCACACTCCCACCCATTGAAACTCCCAGTCAGTCTTGATTGGGATGCAGACAAAGCTCCCAAAGATGTAAGCCAGATAACACCTTTATAAAAACTATACCTTGCAGCTGAAGAAGAAAGCAGGAAATCAAAGCACAAAGGAGAGAAAAATTAAAATAAAACCAGTAAAGACAGATTTTCAGAGCAAAAGAGGTACTAGGGAAGTCAGAATCCTAATGCAGGAAAACCTTCCAAGAAGCAGAATCACAGCATGTCAATAAGGGTACCTAGTAGGAGTCCTAAAATGGAGACCAGGTAACTAACCGAATATTTGGGTAATGCTTCAGCTGACTACAAGACCGACCAACAATAATGTTTCTGGATTAGGGTTTTTAAAATATAAAAGAAGGTTTGAAATACTTTCCCTGTTATAGTTGACAGACAAACAGATTAAGTTTCAAATTGGAGAGAAACTTAGACAATATGGTCTTGAAACACGCTGAAATAAATGGAAGCTGAATGCCTTCTCGAATTTCCCTTCAGACAGAATCAAATTAAAAAAAAAAAAAAGAGTAAGTAAATACAACAATAAGAATCAGAAGAATTCCTGATTGCTCCCAACCCTCCCCTTTTTCTAAGTTTAGATGGGAAGAAGCTGACATCTTTCTTTTATTACACTTTCTCCCTCAGTCTGGACATTAGGGAAATCTACACTAACAGCATCTTGAAACTATTCCCATGAAGTTCAATGACTTCTTTTGAAATACGCTAAGACAGGAGTCATTTGGACCACGGGGAGATAACTATTCTGCCATCACTTCCCTGGTAGCCCAAGAGTTTTGGAAAGACACTTTTAGCACAGAGATGTTCACTGAATGTTGCCCATGAAGCTTAGCATTTACTCAGTGGCAAAAGCTAATCTGGGCAAATGCTCCTGAGTAGGTCAACGATGATGTGCTCATTCTCTGTGTAGGACAAGTCATCTGACAATTTCCAACCATCAACTTGGGAAGACCTGTGCCTGCAGCAGTTAACCCATCAAGGTGACCACCAACACTCCGTTGGTACAGCAGACTGGTCTTTTCACAATCTTCTGAGCAATGCTCTTCATCAGCTGTGGCAACAGAAGAGCACCCTCTGTGCATGCCGCAGTGTGAGGACTTCTGAACAAGTGTGCTTGCACAACACGTCCCGCAGAAGTGAGGACAGAAGAGCTAATTATCCTCCAGCAAAGCTGAAATGCTCCTTGCTCCCAGGAAACATCCCTAACATGCACATAATCTTTAACAAGATCTGCCATCCAGAGCCTACGCCTTCCCCTGGAAAAGCAGCAGCAACTCCCAGGGCAGCTGTACCGAGCTGCTCTGTGGCCAGAGGAGTTTCAAATGCATAGAATCATAGAATGTTTTGGGTTGGAAGGGACCCCTAGAGGTCATCCAGTCCAACCCCTCTGCAGTGAGCAGGGACACTGCTAACTAGATCAGGTTGCTCAGAGCCCCGTCCAAACTGGTCTTGAATGTTTCCAGGGATGGGACTTCCACTATCTCTCTGGGCAACCTGTTCCAGTGTTTTACCACCCTCAGTGTAAAGAATTTCTTCCTTATATCCAGTCTAAACCTACCCTGGTTTAGTTTAAAACCATTACCCCTTGTCCTGTCACAGCTGGCCGTACTAAAAAGATTTTCCCCATCTTTCCTATAGGCCCCCTTTAAGTACTGAAAGGCCACAATCAGGGCTCCCTGCAGCCTTCTCTTCTCCAGGCTGAACAACCCCAACTCCCTCAGCCTGTCCTCATAAGAGAGGTGCTCCAGCCTTTGGATCATTTTTGTAGCCCTTCTCTGGACCCACTCCTACAGGTCCTTGTCCTTCTTGTGCTGAGGGCTCCAGAGCTGGATGCAGGACTCCAGGTGAGGTCTCACCAGAGCAGAGTAGAGGGGCAGAATTCCCTCCCTCGACCTGCTGGCCACACTGCTCCTGATGCAGCCCAGGGTAGGCTTGGCCTTCTGGGCTGCCAGCACACATTGCCGGCTCATGTCCAGCTTTTCATCCACCAGTACCCCCAAGACCCTCTTGGCAGGGCTGCTCTCGATCCTGAAGGCTGTCAGGGAGCTGCTGGACCTATGACACATCTTGGTAACTTCCAGCACATGCCAGGAGACAGTAAGTTTTTGAAAGAAGTTGCAGGTCTGTTCTGTGAACATGGGTAACAAGAAGGACTACCAGGCCAGTACACTGAGCTCCCTGAAAGCAGGATGATGTGAGAAATAGCTTAAGGCAATTCCCAACTCTGCCTTTAAGGGAGAAACTGGGCAGACTGAAAGACCTGCGTAGCAAAGGTAGTTGGTGCCTTTGGTAGGGACCTGAAGATAGATGATCTCCAGCAGGCAACTGAGAGTGGGAAAACTCCAGCAACAGGTCTTAAAACAAGCCTCAAAAGGATGCAAACAGTGTTACAAGGAGCCACGTACGAAGGCACCGGACTTGTACCTGAACATCAGGGACCTAGGTGCTAAAACAAGTAGGAAAAACAGAATAAAATGCCTTACGCACAGCAGGCTGGAAGGCAGGTACCGCACTGCAAATTTATTCTCCATGCCTTGTGCTGAGCCACAACTGGGGCCCACTGACAATGAAGAAAGGAAGATGGCAGGTGCTGGGAGCAACCATCAAGTTCAGAGTTATGGCTGGGACCAGTGGCAGGAAGAAAGTGGGGCATCCCCACGGCTCAGACCCTCCGCCCTGGGAGGCCACTGCCCACCACATGACAGGGAGCTGAGCCCAAGGAGCAGAAATTCTCACAGACCAGCAGAAAAGAGATCTGGTATTAGCAAACAGATTTTTCAGCGTGTTGCTCTATTTTATCTGGGTATATACAGGCTTGAGCACTATAAAATGCATTTCCATATGTGGTGGGGTTTCTTCAGGTTTTTTTCATATCACATTAAAGCTCTGGAAATGGTCCAAATTAAGTTACTGAGTATTTCCTCTTCTCCATGCATCTGTTTCTGACCACCAGCTAGCGACTGATCTGCACTGCATTCACTCAATTAAAAGTAAAGACATTTTAACTAAAGGAATGCAAAAAACATTATTACTTAAAAAAACCTTGCATATGCATAACATGAACTCATACACTTAGCATGTAGCCTAAGTCCTGAAATGGAAAACCTTCTCCTCCATCATGTAAAAGAATGAAGGAAGAAACAAGAAGGTGCAGCTATAACCTTGGATTCTTTCACTCAAGGTGCTCTGTGTTCAATTTTTACTTAGAGGTGACTTAAAAATTAAAAAGGAAAAAGTTTAAGTCTGACATATTAAAAGAACACATCAGTGTTTAAAAGACAAACTTCTTTAACATCAGAAAAGTCACACCCGAAGGTTTGTGATTAAATTCTGTTAATAATAATATAGCCTTATCTTCACTCAAGCCTTTGGGACACTTGTAGAATACCTAACAATAGACCTGAATCAAGGTTCATAATGAGTCTTCAGCAAAAAAACAAGCTCATCCAGATTGTTTATTTCTAGTATTTCTTATGTTGGAAGCATTAAAAATTCCGTGACTTTCAGGTATGTGCTGTACTTTACCTTCCCCCACCGACAAGCAAAATCAGTAAAAATAAAAATAACTCACTGAAAAAAACATGCCAACAGACAAAAGCAACATAATGCCTCCTCTCCCCACTTCATGCTCTCATAGGTCACTTCAGTGTATCTAGGTTTTGTAGATTTAAGGGTCATGAAGTTTATGCAGTAGCACGACTCCTGCTATAGCTTCTGCACATGAGAACAGGTGGCGACCAACTGCCTTCACCAAAACCAAAACTACATGTTCAAAGCAGGAAGTTAAAGAATAGCCTGTCAGGTTGAGAAAAGTGCAGCTGCAAATATTTATGTTCCAGGACATACATTTTGCCTACCTTTTATTTGCTTTCCTACTGTATTCAAGCACCAAAAGAAAGGCTTTACAAGAACATAATAATCAAAACAGAAATTAGAAAAATGCTGTAGTGGCTTAAAAATCTCTTATTCCTAAAGAGCTGTTAAACAAACATACACTCTAGATGGCAGCAGAACATTACCCTACTAAATACATGACTTCCTTTCAGCACAGATATCTTAAAAAGGGCAGATGCTTAATCAAAGAGGCAAATAAAAGTATCTATATACATGATATGCCAAATAAAACCCAACATGTATATCAGCAAGTGCTTGTAGCAATGATAAAACTAACCCACTAAGCAAATTTTTGAATTTTAGGTTTTCTCTTCCTGCATGTTTACTATTTAAGGAACATTTTTCAAATTGCCCTGCACCAGTAAACAGAAGTTGCAGCATTTTGCACACAGTCTGCATTTAAAAATCTCTATCCTGTCCCAGAAATAACACGCAGTTACAGTTTTGGCACAAAAGCCAGTGAAACTTAGCAATCACGTGCTTCAGTGAATTACAACACTAGGTTAAACATGCTCATCAATTATTCGGCTTTTAAAGTTTTTACCTGATTCTGTTTGCAAATTTTCTGATATTCGAAAACAATGCAGTTTGCTGAAGTTACGAGAAAATAACTGCACACAGCTTGGAGGAAGAATCATGTTCCTTAATCTTCCAAAAGTACATTCTGGTGTGACAATTATGTAGCAAGCAGCATGAGCCTATAAATAGAAAAATCAATTAAGAACTTAGTGAGACACCAAGAAAGCAAATTTGTTTATAACAAAATATGCACTGCAATTGCAATACTCAGGCTAGGACATGTATAGACCTTTTGTAAATCCCTTTCACGGAATGAGTGACCCATTTTTCAGCCTAGAATCTCATTTGTTCCATTCAGTTTTTATATAACCAATAATGAGAAGTCTTAACATGTGCAGAAACTCCAAATACTACAAACCTGCTCTATTAAGAACCAAAGGTTTTTAAACACTGTGTGGAGAAGTTTAAAGTTTTGGTCTCAAACTCTCGATGTTCCATTCTTATGGATATTTACTGGGGAAGGTGGGAAAGGTAGGCAGGGTATACTCAATAGCTTGAAAATAGCAATATCCTCTTCCTCTTACACAGCTGTACCTACTTGCAGATTCAGAGATAACACTTTTTGAAGTTTTATTCCAAAACATGACTGGCCAGATTCTGCCTTTATACTTGTGTGAGATCTTCTGCCATTATTGAATATGCACACCTTTGTACGTCTGGCCACACAGCATTCTACTTTTGTTAGACTGTTCTCAAAGACACCCCACCTGGTGCTACTTTGCACTTCCATTATGTTTCAATAACAGGCAGCATTAAGTGGATGGACCAATTGTTATCTACACAGCGGACTGTGTATCAGTATGTGAAAAACCATGGCCTTCATAAGCATTACTGAAAGGTACCATCATGTTGCACAGGAATTAAACATGCATCATGTGAATGGAAAAACACAGAAAAAAATATTGAGAGCTTAAAAACCCTCCAATCATACAGGTTAAGAACTATTCTACACTGAAAAAGGAATAAGGATATTAGAATGGTAAGTTTTTGACCTTGCAGAATTCATGTGATTTGAAAGAAATTCCGATTTCATGCAGGAAAAGTAACTACAGGCTTCTAAGCAGAAATCTATAACAATTAGTCCGTGTTAAATTTTAATTCCATTGGATTTACATAAAGTTTAACTGATTTTGAGTATTGTTCTTTTTAATGACTAACTGGGGGGAATTTTAAAAATCAGATTTTCCACCCAACTTATACAAACATATATTTTATATAAATAAGTGTATAAATGAAGTGCATATAAAGTATATTTATAAAGTGTACAAATAAAGTGTATTTATATAAAGTATTTAAATAAGCATGTGCATATATATGTGTGTGTGTGTATATACATAAAGTTCTTACAAACACACACCACAGCACAACATACCAGGATGCCACACCATTCACATCTCATGCCAGAAAGCACCTCAGAAGAGCCACAGGTTTTTTTGCAAACTTCGCAACGAGCACCTGAAGAAAGGTTTCCCTCCCTCCAGTGGTGGTGGTAAGTATCCTGGGGGAACAGATCACAACTTAGTGTTACACAGAACACATACAGAAGCATCTTCAACCTAACTTTAAAATCAGCAATTCAAACTCCTCTGAGGAAAGAGCAACATAGACTAGGACATTAAATATTGCACTATAAAAATGACCCCAAATAATCTTATATTTCACCAAAAGAAGTTTATCAAATTGTCAAAAAAATTATTACATAGTGCTTTCTTTTCATTGTCCACCAAAAGCAGTATTCTTTAAAACAAAAAAAAATCTCTGAAAAGGTCAGTATTATGCATGTAGTTTACAGTGAGAAGCTGGGCAGTCTTGCATCAGACAGACTGCAGGAAGCCTGAGGGACATGATAATGTTTGCTAGGGATGCAATGCAGCCAGAAGCTCAACATATAGTAAAAGAGTTCCATGCCGGCTTCTGCAATGCAAATTTTTAGATAAGATGCTTGATTTTTTTTCTTTTTAATTAGGACATTACATACATTGCACAGACTTTTCAAAATGGCTTCAATAAGCATCGCAAATATGTCAGAATTTAAGTTCATCTCACTCTCTCTGATACATTCTGAAGCCACGTTTCCTTCGCCTGCCAATAAGCAACAAAAGTGCTTTGATAATTGGCAGCATGTGGAAAAAAAGGCCAACACTCCTCCCCCTCCTCTAGCCCATGTTTTCACACCGAAAACGCATGAGGGCTTTCTGTTGCAGAGGCATTCGCACTTACGTGGTCCTGGTGCCCATCCTGGTGACACTGTCGGCAGTCACTGCAAGCAAACAGGATACAGTCTGTGTGCACATGTAGCTCACAAACTAAAAGCATGAAAACAAGAAAACTTCTTTAAGCTGGAAACCCCGGGGTTTTTGCAGCTCTTCCCTCCCTCCATCCATCCCTCCTCCACTACCTTTTCGCACCATACTTTCTTTCCTTCATACTCTCTTCCATTCAGCAAAGACAGGCAATAAAATAAGTTTTTCAGCATTGTCCTGTGTGTTGCTCCATTTCCTGTGTGTTAAACTGATGGATGCAGCACATATAACGGAAGGCCAAGCTAATTTTGCTCATAAGCACTTGCTGTATTTCCTCCAATGCAGCAAGTTCAATCTGTAACAACTCTCTGGCTTAGTACAGCATTAGTCTCACAGCTTGCACAGGAACTGCTGCCTACTCTAATATAATTGTGCCTGAAGTCTACTTTGATTTAATGAAATTCAAAAAAAAGCTGAATGTTACAAGCATTAACAGAAAAAGTTCCCCTTCTGCATCCAAATACCATCAAGTCTTGAGTGTAAAGTAATGGCCTTCCTGAAGCAACACGCCATTCCCTTTACAAACCCTTTTCCAAACCCTACTGCAGAGCAAGCGGGCACGTCACAAATGGGTTCAAAACAGCAGATGCTTTTCTGCTGGACAGCCCTTCTTCTCCATCCCTGTAGCTGTCAGAAGCACAAGGAAACAAGGGACGAGGTGCATTCCAGCCCCAGCCTCAGCAAAGCAGGGGACGCTGCCGCCAAACCAGTGGCAAGGCAGCAGTGCACCCCTCCTGCTCACAGCCAGGAGCCCCGTCTCTCCCACGGTCACGCAGGAGACGCGGCAGAAGTCAGATCAGCCACAGAGCCTCATGGCACGCCTACACGAGCACGGACTCACTTGCGTTTGCAAAGCAATACGACACACGCTGATGTCAGAACATGCTAAATGACTGGAGGACATCATTCCCAGGCGGATTGTAACAGCCAGAAAGCATGTTTTACTCAGGAAATAAATCTTTTTTTTTTTTTTTTTTTTTTTTTTATTGCCAGATGACACTGAGTGGATTTAATTTTAAACCTGACCGGAATAAACTTGGTATGTTAAATCTCAGAGATTTGTCCAAGCTACGTCTGCATGCAGTAAATCACCATTTCATTGTCAGGAAAAGAAAATTAGTATTTTTCAGCAAGCTCTACTAAGTCAGCTTAACATTGTCTTCACAAATACCTGTTAGATACCGTAGCTGCAAAAAGTTTTAGTGAAGCCTACAAAGTTTTAGGCAAGTTTAGTTTTGTATAAAGTACACTTAAAAGCTGACTTGAAGCATCAGATGCAAAAAACCAAACCCAGCTAAAATGCTATGCTGCAAAAGATCAGTCATTAAAAAAAACCAACAAAACAAACCTAAAAGATTTACCTAGCTAAAAGAAACCTAGCTTCATTACTGCAAGAGTTAGGAAAGTTCTCTGTGGACTTCATAGACAGACATGGTTGAAAAAGATCCTCCTCTAGCTGCTTTTTAAAGACTTGTGTATACAGGCACTCTGGGAAGGCATCTGATTTTTCATCAAGTAATTGAAAATAAGAAGCAAACATTGAATTCTTCAAATATTTTTTCCTGTTCTGCTCAAACAGGTTATTGCTTCAACCACATCACAAAAATCTGAAGACTGTAACCCAGAGTGGAAGGTAGCAACTGCATGTTAGCCAAACTATCTGAAAGTATCTTGAAAACAGTATTAAATGACAGAGAATAATACCTTATTTTGAAATCACTCTCTGGGCTCTAGAAAAGGCAATCAGCACTAACACTGTCTGACTTTAACCCCGCAGAAGACCATGATCTACCACCACACCAAAGCAAAGTCTCTTTTAGCAGGGCTTACTAAGTTAACCACAAGCTTTCACATACAGCTCCCCAGACTGCGTGCCTTCACTGAGCTCAAGAACTTTGTACGAGGCATGACAGAGTCCCTCCTTTGCTCACATTTCCCCTTATTCATAGATATAACAGCAATATTTTACAGTTTTGCCAATTCAGCTACCAGGCAGGCTAGATGCTTTGAGTCATACCCTCACAAATGGTAAAAGTTTCTGTAGACCTAATTAGGGCTTCGAGAAATCAACAAAAGTCTTGGGGTTTTTATCATTAATTCTGCTAACACAAGAGCATGCTGCCCTTTGCTAAACTTTAAGAACACATTTTGGTTTTTTTCATTGGTTTAATTGACATCTGCTGCTTCTAACACCAACCACAACTCAGAATTAAGCAGAAAATTTGTGCACATGAAGGGCATGAGTGTCAAAGGAGTTAAACCCTTAAGATAGCTATCCTGCTGATAGGAAATATGAAGTTTTTAGTATGTAAAGATCAAGTCAAACCAGAGGGCCTACAAAAAGAATTTTAATCCTTATTAGCCATTTCATAAGCTACAAAATTCCTTAACTCATAACAGAATGACGGTTTTCTGTTCAAGCTAGTCATGAAAGTGCTGTGAATTCCTTTATAATTGCCCAAACCCCAAGGTTAATTCCAGATGCATAAGCTTGGCAGAATAATCCTTAAAATGGTAACTGCCTCCCTCCCCAGTAAATCTGCTGCTCCTGGTTGATGCTTAATAAGAAACTTCTGTAAAGGATCCAACACTAAAAAAAAAAAAAAAAAAAAATTGTTCAGGCTGCTCCCTTTCCTCTTTTTTTTTTTTTTTCCAGTCCTTCTTGGAAAGAAAAGTGAGAGCAACTGTCACCATCGTGAGTCCAGGTTCAACTGTTACCAGTGAATTCTACGGCCAAAATAGCTATGCAAAGCAATTAGTAATTGTCAGCAAAATTTGGAGTCCAAATATTGTAATTTTTGCCAATGAAGCATATGTACTTACTTCATCAGGGGTTAATATATACCAAGTATGCTCATTTCTGAGAACAGATGCCCCCCCATACACCCACAGTGTTTAGTACTTGTCTGAAAATTTTCAATTTCCTTTCAAGAAAATGTATTTTATTGTAAGATATGAAGAGTCCAAACCAAGTTATTTCAATTATTTTACAAGTACATCTAATGTTGTTAACCATTTGCTTAGAAAAGGTAATTTCATCTTAGCCCTCTATTCTATCTTAGTTATGACAAATAGTCCAGGAAAAGGTTCTCTGAATTTCAGTATCAGAAGAGAACATCATAACCAAAAGTAGACTTGAACTATTAGGTTAAGTCATTAGAAGCAAGCAAAAAAAAAAGGAAGTTCAACATGCCCATCTGGATTTAAAAGCCCTACAGCTTAAAACAGCTGACTTCTAAAACAAATTCTGAAAAGTATTTTTGAAAAGTAAATGAAGACTTATGCATTTTATGAAACTCAGCTGCCCTTTTTAAGCTACATTTTGGAGAAGTATCAGAGAAACAAGTTGTAGACTTACTGGTATTCAGAAAAATGGGATAGCAAACTAGTGACACCACACAAAACAAGAAAACTGTTCAATCCATGCAAGGAACACAATTCAGAACCGCCACTGAACCAGAAAAAAAAATGTGCGGGCATTTGTAATACCTAAATATAACATGCAATTTCATGTGTTTCTTGTTTAAGAACACTTAAATGGAAACGGCTGAAAAAATAAATATTCCCTTGCAATGGGTACAATACTAATACAATAGAATTAAGAGAGCAAGAATATGAAAGCAAAATTTAGAAAGCTTTAACTAAAATAGATCACTAAACTAAAGCTGTTTTCAAGAGTTAAGAGGACATAGCTAGCGAAAATTTTCTTTCAAATTCTCTGTTTATCTCATGCCACACAAGTTCTAAGGCTTATTAAGATGGATCATCAGAAAAGACTCTGTGGTATCTGTAGCTCTTCAACCATCCCACCAAATCATCCAACTCAGATGGTAACTATATTAAGTGACAGATTCCCACTTGTCAAGAAGAACACAGATATGCAACTCACCTGTTGCTGCAAAAGCAGAAACAAAAACACTGCACCATTTTAAGTCCAAATGCCCTGATCAAAGAGAAATGTTTCCTCTACCCATACACATAGGAGACCATATTAAATAAGACTTTATCTTTAGCGTAACAGCAATTTTGAAAGTATCTCAAATCCCTACAGAATTGGTTCTTCTCTCAGAAACATTTTTTTTTTTTAACAGTTCACAGATAATACTCCTTTAAAATACTAAGTTCTATTCAACCTCACAACATCAACTGAACAACTTCTAGACATTCAAGACAGAGGAGACGAGGGAGAATTAAGGAGTTGCCCCACGTCAAAAGCAGTCAAGTACTCATGCCAACATGTATTTCAAATAATTCTAGTGTTTGAGTGATTTCTTCAATTACTGTTTTTTCAGAGACTCTGTGTCAGCAGTATTATTTTGACAAATAATATTTTCAAATATCTTTCCATTGAAGGCACCTCATCCCCATTATAAGCAATGGATATCTGAGACCAGTAACACAGAAAAGTTATATTCCATTGTTTTGTAGAAAGGGGGAGGTTTTAGAAACATGAATACCTGATGATTCCCTGTATTAAAAGCTTCCACTGGAAACAGAAATAAATTACCTCAACAGGAGAATTCTTTTTTGCCATAATAGCTTCCCATTCTTTGCACTTCTCAGGCATGGATTCATTGCATACCATCAACACTACAGACTTGCTCAGAGTAAATTGGGGGAAAGATGAAAGAGCATATGTGTTTCACAAAGTCTGTTTGAAGTCTATTGAAGGTTATTGATTTATTATTCAGTAATTTGAAGCACACATTTCCACAGTCTTAAGTGGATGACAAACAACCCAAAAATCTCTCAAACACAGTAAGCGCATATGTACTCTCAAGGTATGCAATGTAAGGAAAGAGTACATTACTGGGTAACACACAGACACCTATACAAGTAGTGGTTTTTAAGTTACCTTCACATCGAAAGGCAGGTGACTCTAGTGACTTTCTGCACACAGTGCAAAACTTTCTTTTGTAATGTCCTGGAGGCCCAAAACAGTGTGCAACTGGAACCTGCCAATGAAGAATGCGTAAGACATCATCAGCCACAACTTTCAAAGTGCCAGTTAAAATTCACAGAAAGTGCTTTATCATCTAAGACAGAACAGTATACACAGCATAAACTTAACTCAGTCTGAGAATAAATATAAAGTCAAACCATGCTTTTTAAAAAAATTAATACTTAGAAACTGTTGTGGTTTGAAATACTTTATTGTAAATAATAACTTTTTTAAAACATCTGTCTTAAAATCTTGGGTTTTAATATGTAATGTATATATATTGTTAAGTGCCAGTCAGCTTCTTGATGATTCACAATGTCACGAATTCAAAGGTTTCCTTTGGGTCAGTGCTGGGTGACTTACCTGGAATCACAATTCCCCTCCTAATTAGTATTACTAATTGAGTCAAGGACGATTAAAGAGTAATAGTTGCACATGTACACAAAATACCCTAAATATACAGCCAAGACAATTTTTAAAAGCTAAGTGCTGCCACAGCCCAGTACCCTCCACATGATTTTCACCTCTTCTCCGAATACAACCCGGCCAACTGGCTGATCAGAACAAAGGCATTGGTGTCCCCCCCCCCCACTCCCTGCAAAGCTTCCAAGCCTGGATGGTTAAGACTC
>NW_009258669.1:6954728-6977627 GCF_000687185.1 Egretta garzetta | reverse complement strand
GCTGACTGCAGGTGGGAGATGATATATTTCAATATCCTCTTGTCAAAAGCTGTACCAACAGTTTTAGCAAACATATTTCTAGGATACTATTCACTTACCTTAAAAAGGTAGAGTTTTTTTTCTTGTTTAGTGATCAATAATGAAGACCGGAAGTGACGGTACCAAAAGAACAACAGAAGAAATGATGAAAAATTAAGAAGAAACATATTTGAGCTTTATACTTGTTCTGGAGACCACTATTCCTACAAGATGCACACCTTTGTTAAACTGGCATTCACATTAGAAGCAAGAAGCATAATTGCATCTTTAAAATTGTAGAATCCAAATTACTCCCATAAAAGTTTCCCAGGACTTACAGTTATGCATCTCATATGCCCTTCCTGATATGACAAACATACCAGATTTATCTTCTGGTTCTTGCATCATAAAAAAGTATATTTCTAGTGAAGGCTGACAAATGGTTTGAAAGGTGTGAAATGGTTTGAAAGGTGTGAAATGAAATTAATCATTCCCACTAAAAAGTTGGAAATAATACCTTAGGATACGTGTAGTCACAAATATCTTCTTTTCCTCACGGATGTACCAGTAAACAATCCTCCAAAATTATTGAGCAGGATTTGAATTTTTCTCCTTGTATATTAGTGTTTTCCTGGGAACCACTAGCAGCAAATCTGACACATACTGGGAACACAGAACTTGATGACCTAGAAAGTCACTTCCAGTTTTAAAGGTCTAATTCCTACCAGTGTTTCTCTCAAAGCATGGGGACAGTTACACTAAACAATCCCGTACTTTGAGCATGAGCAATGAAATAAGTGAGATAAAGTTTTGCCAGATGTAACACAAGGCAAAAGGAGCATTGCTGGAAGCTTAATCAAGAAAAATCGCTAACCACCAAACTGCAAAGCATGTGGTTCCTCCAGCCCTCCTCAGAATTAATCTTTGGGAGGTAAAGGAGGACAAAAAGAGGTATGAAATATGCCTGTGTTATCAGATGTGAACAAGGTCATGCACAGCAGTTGACCAGTCAAGCAGAGTCACCAGCTCACTGCCCCAGCAGACCGTGTTGTCTGGAAGAATACTTGGTCCCTGACTGACCAGGAAACTGCCTGCCCAGATCCCAGGCTCCCCATCACGCTGGGCTGCCAGCCAGACTACCAAAAGGATTTTGTATCAGCATCTCCATGATATACTCCAAAACATCCTTGTCTACAAAAGCTTCAAATTTTTACTTTACATACGAGTTTGGGATTTAAAAAACCAAACAAATCATGGTTTGGCATCCATCTCCTACTCCCATCAACCCAAACAGAAATTTCATTCTCTGCAGCCCTCCAACTCTAACTGACACAAAGTTCATGGTTGGCTTACATTTTTTTTTTATTTTTTTTTTAAATCAGAATAGTCATATAATGCATACTTAGAAAAAGAATATAGATCCTTGGCCGGGGGGAGGGGAAGAGAGAGCCTGGGGAACTTTAATCAAAACTATCTCAGATAAAGTTCAAGGCTCCTGCCCACTTTTCATGCACTTTCATGCTACTTCTTCAGGGGGCAAAAAAAACCCCACCAAGACCTCCCCATACAGTCACACAGAAGTTGGCTGGCTCAGCTATTCTGGAGGTAAAGTACCAAAGCTGTTTTCTCGCTCTAGCTGCTCCAAAAATAAAAATCCAATCCCAGCTTGCCAGAAGAAGGCCACTTGCCCAAAATTCATCCTACACAATGAGTTCAAGTGCAGAAAGAGGTAATGAGAATGGCTACGTGAGCATAATCGCAGCCAGACACAGCAATTGCGAGGAATACTGAAAAGCCCTGGCAGGATTTTTTCAGGAAAGCTTTTCTGCACATCCCAACCTGTCTTCAGGTTTCAAGTGCCACCTTCAAATCACTTGCCTGCCCTACTCCCGCCACAGCCCCAGGCGCAGCAGAGCCAGCCGTCCCCAAGGCAGCGGTATTACCCTTGAGATCAGATGCAGAGGAGACCTTCTTTAGCTCTGGAGTGGTGAGTAACCTGCTCTGGACACCCAACATGAGCATCTGATCCCCTCAACAACCCATGTTTGAAACACAGACATCTTCTTTCCCTGGCCATGAGTCTGGCTATTTTATCTTGCACAGGGCATAGCAATGCAGGCTTTTCATTATTGTCGCAGAAAGGTTCTGATGAAGAAAAAGGACACTCTGTAGATGACAGGATCAAAGTAGAGTTTTGTGAAAAACAGTGTTTATTTTGGGAAAGACTGTGAGAAAGGACTTTGACAGGAGTCAAACTTATTCAGGCTCTGACTGTACTCATCCAGAAGACTCAAGGGAAGGAGAACAAGTCTAGATTCTGAAGTTGTTCAGACCCTGGTGACAATCCTCTGAAGTCTCAAGTTACTGCCAAACAGAAGGGAACAACTTGATGATTGAAATATTGGGTGGGGAAAAAAAAAAAAGAAAAAAAAAGAATAAAATCTGTTCTTTCAACTTCTTCCTTTCTGAAACAAGACAAAGAAACTTTATTATGAGTGGTCTTTCTAACTTGCTTTAGAATTGACAGGTATAAAACCACTGCAGAGGCTGGTGGGAAATGGGATGGGAATGAGATGGAAAAAGAGAAAAGGTTAAAGAGCAAGTACGACATAAAAAACTCAATCACATCACATTTCTCCCAGAAGCTCCCTACATTTCTTTTGATGCTGAACAACTTTTAGGCACCCAACACCTAAAAAACCCCAAAACTCAGACTGGGAAAGCCAGTGAGGCAGCACATCAGAATATGAAATGTTATATATTATTCTTTAATCCACCTGTACAAGTACAGCAAAGTACAGGCACATAAAGTGGCCTAGGGAGAGAAAGTTAATAATAGATGAGAGTTTAAAATTGCTTTTCCAATACAAATACTTACAATTACCGTATGCAAACCACTAAAATAAATTTCCACAGAAAAATAAATAAAGTTTCTGCTAGTAATACAATTAAATGACATCTAAGTGCCCTTACAGTATTGATCAGAAACCCATCAACAGTAAGTATAGCTCCAGAATGACTTTGCACTCATGGACAAGATACTCCTAGTTCTTACTTTGTTTCATGCCATCTGTTAAGAAATCCAAAGCATTACAGAATGTAACACATTTCTGTAAAAGTTTGCATTAGCCTGTAACAAAATTTGATACAAACTTACAGAAACCTAAAACTTAGATTCTAACCCCTTCAGTGCATTCCATGCAAGCACACAGCAGTTCCGCATCACACAGAAAGAACAGCAACAAACTGCTCTCAACATCCAAATATTGGGAGAAAAAGGAACGGATGGAAATTTTCTTTCGATAGCATCTTTTAAAAATGTTCCTCATCCTGAAATGCCACAGGATAGCATGTGGCCAACAGCAGATCATGAATTTAAGTGAACTTCCGCTGAGGTGGAATCACTACATACAGAGCAGCCCAACTACCACCCAAACCCTCTGGTTTGTGGATGAAGTCAGGTCAGGTCAAGCCCTACTGGTCTGCAACCTTCTGGATACCTCAGCAGGGAAAAACACAGTTCCAAGAAGGCCTATTCTTTACCCAGCTGCAGCTGCTTTTCTACCAACTCAGGCAGAATAAAGTTTTTAGCCTGAATCCTGAGCCAAAGGTGTAAAGGGGAATGAGAGAAATACAGATATACCAAATGCCAGAGTGACAACTGCTATCTTGGGCAGTCTTAAAAAAGAACAACCTACTAAAAACTTTTCCTAGGCCTGTGTCTAAATATTATTTTGCCCATGCTTCTCCTTCCCCACCACATCAGAGAGACTCACACTTGGCAGGACTTTGTAAAACACACCGGAGAGACTGAGAAAGCAGGGCTGCAGGACCTACAGCAGTCTGGGGCTGATCAGCTTCCAAGCAGTAAAGGGTACACATTCTGTGGATACAAGGATATCCAAGAAGGATACAAAAACTCTCACAATAGCCTCCAAAGGTTGGGCAAAAGGAATTTCACTTAAAGTCACTAGTTTTCAGGTCAAAAACACTGTGACATTTTAAGGATAAGCACAACCACCTTGGAAGCCACCATCTTCATTAAATGCTCACAAGAGTAGTCATACAGGGTCCTTCACCAAGGCTGCTCTCAACAGAAGGCCAAAAAAAAAATTGCTGATGCAAATTAAAATGGTGTTTCTGAAATAAGAACATCTTCTATGGTTTCTGATGTTTCCAGTGCAAAAGTACTGCCTTATCTAATGTTCCTAAGATCCACTCTGACACCAAAACCCTTTGCTCTAGAGAGGCAGATATGGTGATCACATCTGAGTACACCCCATGATTATTCTGTCCAGGTTAGTTAAGTGTCTAGACCACACCCTCTCAGAGAAGTTAACAGCTTTGTGATTCAACTTTTCCCAGTATTGACATCTTTTACTTACTTATTACTCAGTAATCACAGAGGGGCCTTTTCTTTGCTTGAAATCTCTCTGCTTTCATAGCAAAAGATTTCTGCAACTTAAATACACTGCATGCACTTGAATGTACTCTATTTCTACTTTTTCATTTTAGGGACAATGCCTGTCAATTACTTGTCAGTTGTGTCCAAATTGACATTCTTCCTGAGCACTCCATATACTGAGCACTCCATATACCAATTGGTGTTAAAAAACAACCAAGTACACATTCCATATGGAAGTTCTGAAATCAGATAAGAATACAAAGTTAAATGGTGTCTCAATGTATCATAGGACAGGAAAGATGAGAAAGTCAAATACTTATTTATCAAAATTTAAATTGGGGCTAATGCAAGGCAATAAGGCACACATCCACATGTGACCTCACCATAACCAGGAATTTTTTCTCCATTCTACAGATCTCTGTGACAGGACATTAGGCCTTATCTACAAGTTCTCAAGGACTCTTTGTGATGGGAACTATACAGTGAATTCCATACCATTTCCAATCAGGAATATATGATACTTCTACTAGAAAATAAGAGCTTTCCAATGCAATTAAGAGATGCATGGGCTAGCATTTCTGTACTGGAAAGAGAAAACGATATGTAAAAGACAGTCACTCCTTGCTTTTATTGCTACAGAGGAGATCAATGTCCATTTCCTTTTATCAAGATAAAGATTAAGAATTAAAAGAAACAAACACAGTGACAACCCCACATCACATCTGAAGAGTCATTGACACAGCTACAGGGCTTGTCTGGGAGTTTGCAGGCTATCAGGTAGCTTGCATCAGGTTTCAGTGAAGCATAATAAACTCTTTTGAACCTACAAACTAGGGGGTGCTAGCCCTTCCCTTTAACCTCAGGCTTAAAGGGACTGTCACTTAGGGGAGGAAAAGGTGCAGTGCCAAGATTACCAGCAAGCAGTCTTACACCTCATTTGGCTTCTAAATTATGCCCTGTGGCTGCTACACTCCAAGCAACTACCTTGCTGAAACAACATAGGTATGGGTCAAGTGTTGAAAGGACGGACCCTCTCAGTGAAGGTCGTCAGGGCTATCCAGCAAGCACCCAGGTAAAATCCTAGAATGATAGAACAGTTTGGGTTGGAAAGGACCTTTAAAGGTCACCTAGTCCAACCCCCCTGCAGTCAGCAGGGACATCTTCAACTGGATCACCTTGCTCAGTCCCACCCAACCTGGCCTTGAATGTTTCCAGGGATGGGATATCTACCATCCCTGGACAACCTGTTCTAGTACTCCACTACACTCATCATAAAAAATTTCTTCCTTATACCTAGTCTGAATCTACCCTCTTTTAGTTCAAAACCATTACCCCTGGTCCTATCACAACAGGCTCTGATAAAAAGATCACCTTGGGGTCCAACCATTGTTAAAGACACCCTGTGAAAAAACCCTCACACCAGCAAAGCCTCTTTACCACAGACAAATAAAAGGGGGAGAAGGAAGAAACAACTTTCCCAAACTTGGTTTTATGATACATAATATGAAAGAGGAAAAATATTAAGCATATATTTTGTGAAGTCAAGTTCACGTACAGATCCAACTCTATCACCACCACCACCAAAAAGATACAACAAGAGGGGCAGGATAAAAAGTCCCTGATTGATGCATGCCAAATATACAGTCATTTGAAGATGAGAAGTAACAATAGTATGCCAACCCACTTATGTATAAACATTAAATTTCAGCCCATCTTCTATGACAGTCTGCTGGGAGAAGCAGTAGAAATTCAGCAAGCATTTTTTAACTCATGTCTTTATAAAACCTCCAACACCTGCAACTACCACCAAGGAATAATTTTCCAAAATCAGATTCTGATTTTTTTTTCCCCTATACTCTACAGAACTCCCACCCAATCCAACCACATCAAATTCTCCTTCCCAGCTTGCCAGCTCTTTCCCATTTGTTAAAATGTCTGAGCCATTTGCAAAAGCATTCCTTAAAAGCTAATTCTCTGAGACAGTCACACAAAAATTTATGACAGCTGAATGAGACTGGGGTATTTATTATTCCAGGGCAAATGAAGCAGTAACCAAACCTGGATGGTCTTTGTCTTGCACTTCACTGGACTTTCCCATTGCTTCTTGGGCAGGGAACAGAGGTGGGGAGAGAAAGTCAACAAAAAAGAAGTTGTGTCCCAGTACAAAAGTCCTTCAGCTGCAGACAGATGAGATCCTGAAGTATGAAGTGTCCAATACAGAACAGATTATGAGAAGGGTAGGTAAGGGGGCTTACCCTAACCCGAGTACCCTTTTTTCCTCTCTTCTACTTTCAGTTCATGAGGAACTGACCCAAATAACCACCCGCACACAGCTGAATCCAGCAGCCAGAGGAAGAGACTCAGCTCAGCAGACAAGGGCAACACCTGCTTGCTGGAGCGGAGACCTCTGTGAGCACCACAACCTTCCCATTCACTATCACAACCCATCAACGCAGCGGCTACCCACACTTGGGACTACAAAGCCACGTTTTATTTCTAGGACAGAAAGCTGATGACCTAAACCAACATTCCTCCACCCAAGACAACCTGGGTTTAAGAACAAAAGCACACAAGAAAGTTTCATGAGCAGCCTGTCAACCCTTCTTGAAGTGGAAATGTTTAGAAACCATTGTAGCAATGCACCAACACAACAAGGAAAAACAAGCGTAGCAAATGCCTAACTTCTGTTTAGTTTTCAAAGAACAGTTATATAGGAAAAAACACATGCTTCTATGGCAAAACTAGGCAGTAAAAAACTTGTAATACAGCTTCAATTCCAACCCAACAAGGGAAAATAAAACTTCACATTTCACAGCCAAAGAGGTTTTGTTTTCAATGTTATTTTGGTTTTTGTTGGTTTTTTTTTTTTTTTTAACACATACCCCAGAGTAGGCAAATACTTATGGGAATGGAGGGGGGAGAGGCCTTAGCAGTGAAACAAATCATACTCCCTGCAAACCATAAAACCACAAACTTGTTCAGAAGACTGATCCGTGAAGTCTTGTTTTGAAACATCATGACCTGGATCCAGTCTGGAATACTGAATGCAGGTGAAAATGATTAACAATAGCACAAAAAAATTCTTAGGGCAGCCTTAAGAGTGAACTCATCAAGAATGATCTGAGGCTGGATGCAGTCTTGGCATGCTTGTGACTCTGTGGGCCTTTACTTGACCCTGGGAAGGAAACCCTACTCTCAGGAATAAAAGTTTCCGTGAAACATCTGCTGAAAAATTATTCTCTGACAGTTTAACTTAGTATCAAATGACATACACTCTGATGAGCTTTACAATTGCTATCTTCTCTAGATGAAATCCAGGGGATTAAAAAATCCCCACAACTCATTTCTGTAATACACTGAATATTGAGATACTAGAAGGAACTATCAGAAAAAAACCACCACCAGTATTCCCTCCTACGTCAGACCTTTTCACAAACAAATAATAAATAATCTGAAAGGAGAGCAGGGAGATTAAGAACATAAACTTTACACACATTCTATAAATGATTATCGTTTGGTTTTTGCTCTGTTATGGTTTTTAAGCAAATGCCAAGTTCAATATTTACTTTGACAGAGCCTGCACGCAAAATGATGTCTCCCGTATGGCAGACTTCACTTGCACAGCAGACCAGGATTAATGCAACTTGGATGACTACATCAAGGAGGACAAGACTGTCCAGAAAGAATAGCACAATCCTGTATTTTCAAAACATAATTGTTATAGCTCAACACAGGTGACTCTCTGCAGCTAAATACAGCAACACTGAACCGCAAACAGCTTTGAGGGCTGACAACACCACTCAGCTAAATTCTACTGCACAGCAAGGATAGTTAGGTTTTATGTGTAAACAGTAAACAATTAGATAAAATTCATGTGTTGGGGCAGGTAGAGAATGGGGACTGGCAAAAGAAGAAAAAAACTATATTGATATCCATGACTGATACAAGCAGAAACATTAGTAAGTTTAAATGCAGGATTTTTATCATGCAAAAGTGAAGGAACAAATACTATTTTGAACAATTAATTAGATTAGAGCAAATTCACAAAAGAAGCAGTCACAGATGTGACAGTTGGATTTGCACCACCCCCCAAAGGCCATTGCAAAGATATCTGTATCATCTGATTCACCATTCCTTTTCCCATGTCACAATGACTGATCGCCAGCATAATGAAACAGTAGTAGATGCTAATTGTTAGTAATAGCGTTTCTTGCTACCTACATGTCCCTTTACTCTGGGTTCTGAGACACAGCACAACACTTCTTACCATTTCGCAGACAACTTCCTATGTATCAGACACCTTTCTGCTACATAAGCTACATCCCTCAGGATGAAAAGTCTGTGGGGAAGAGGAAGCGTGTAGCAAATCCTAACAGCATTACCATCTTGACAGAGCAAATTCAAGAAAAACAAGTAGCTAATTTCTCTCTACTCAACTCCTGTAAGTCAAGTTACATATTGTTTTAAACTTTCCTATCTCACCCCCTACATAGGTTTCCACAATATAAAGGAACTTGTAAAGCTTTTTAGGATACAAAGAAGGGAATCAGCTCCCCTTCACAGGTTCCTGGGTCTACACAACGTGTCCCCATAAACGTGCTTTTAGTCAGCAATGTCTGCAACGCACATGATTCTGATTTTACAGCCATGTCTCATTTGACTTTTGCATATGGCTCCTTAAGGTATCTGCAGTGTTTTACTACTTCTCTAGTAAGTTTTTCATATCCTTCTTCCCTTTTTTTCCTTTTGTCACACTTACCCAAGCAGATAATACACTTTGTTTCCTCCTCAATTTAGCTTCTTAATACTGAAGCCATGAAAAGCCAAAATCAAAACTCAGTAGTCTTGGTGACTATTAAGCAGGTATTCTTTACTGCAGTGCTGGACACACCGGGGATTGCTCCTAATGTGTGCACCGCACAGGGTTAATTGCATAGTTTATATACTAATTTTACATACATATTCATTACATTCCTCAGAAAAGGCAGGGATAGGCAAATTAATTCCTGGAAATCATTTACATATTCTCCTCCCAGTTGCATATGCTCAGTGATTTAAGTCGGGTGGTCTTCAGGGGTTGTTTACTTCATCCACTTAATCCACTCCTCTTCTTCACCTTGTCCTTTTGGTGAACTTTGGGTTTTACCCCCCTTTTCTGCTGTCAGAACAACACAGCCGGTACCTGCCAGCTCCCCAACCTTGAAACATTCCCCTTTACCTCCGTATCTCATGGTTCCCATGTCTGGCTATCCTCATATTGACAAAATGCTAGATATTTTGTCCCCTACATGCCTTCCAAGGCCAGCAACAAAGATAGGCAATTTACTAAGAATGTCTCCTGGTTTTGGCTGGGATAGAGTTAACTTTTTTCCTAGTAGCTGGCATAGTGGTGTGGTTTGGATCTAGGATGAGAAGAATATCGATAACACCCTGATGGTTTAGTTGTTGCTCAGTGGTGCTTACACCAGTCAAGGACTTTTCAGCTTCCCGCGCTCTGCCAGGTGCACAAGAAGCTGGGAGGGAGCACAGCCAGGACAGCTGACCCCAACTGGCCAGAGGGCTATTCCAGACCATATGATGTCATGCTCAGCATAGAAAGCTGGGGGCAGAAGAAGGAAGGGGGGGACATTCGGCGTGATGGCATCTGTCTTCCCCAGTAACCGTTACACATGATGGAGCCCTGCTTTCCTGGAGATGGCTGAACACCTGCCTGCCAGTGGGAAGCAGGGAATGAATTCCTTGGTTTGCTTTGCTTACATGCACAGCTTTTGCTTTCCCTATTAAACCGTCTTTATCTCAACCCACAAATTTTCTCAATTCTACCCTTCCAGTTCTCTCCCCCTTCCCACTGGGGTGGAGTGAGCGAGCGGCTGCGTGGGGCTGAGTTGCTGGCTGGGGTTAAGCCGTAATAATACCTTAGTTGCATCCTATTATCTTCTTTGAAGTTGATTATTCATCTTTCACACCCTTTAAAAGCAATCTCTTAAGCATGAAATCTTGTGGGAGAAAAAGTCACAAGGCATCTGAAAGCGAGTACTTCATTAATTACCAAAATAAATACATCTGAATTATTACCATCAATTGAAGTCCTGCCCTCTGATTTTTTTGGCTCTGAAATCTTATGCTGTTAATGCAATTACTTTATTCTCTGGACACAATAAACAAGCAAGTTCTTAAGATGCAGCAGTCAACAGAAGCCAAACACAGTCCCTTTGCTAGGCAGAGAAGCTTTACCATTTTCCCAGTAAGACGTAATTGCTGTAAAAAATTTGGTGGTGTACAGAGTTCTTTAGTATGACACGTAGTATGGTTTTCTGAGAGCACTGATATCAATCAGTCACCCCACTCCATTATTGTGAGGGTTCCAGGTAATGACACACAAGTAAGAACATCTAGTAATATTTAAAGAATGCAAATAACTGCTCTTCAAAGACAGATTATCCACAGCTGCTCATAGCAGGGACTTTTTGAAGGAAATGTAACTTTGTCTTTGAGCAGCTATAAAAGCCTCAGTGATGACTAACACAATCAATTTAAGCATTACAATATGAACAAGCCACCACGGTACTACACGATGTTCATTAGTAATAAATTTGTGCTGTTAACCCAAGAAAGAGACAAGGCATTGTGTGCTTACTCACCCTTACAAGGCTGGGAGCAATACATGAGCATGGTATCTTGACATTCTTGAGGCACTTTTCATGTGACATGAAGTTGCAAACTGTGGAAATAAAATAAGAATCATGAGGAAGTCTTCACAAACAAGGGACTTTGTGAAAAGCAAACAAACAAAAAATTATATGGAGTCAAATACAACTAGGAACACATCTTTTTAATCACATTTGCTCTCCCCTAGGTTTGAGAACATGCATGACTGTCACACTTCTTGCAGTGCATGAACTCCAGCTCGTTTTGTTACTTAGATGTTGGCAATGGAAAACGAAGGAGAGTTTATCCCAATGCATTAGAGGCCTACAGCAAATCATGCCCTCCCACACTCTCTCTCCATAAGCACCAAAATCAGCTCTTAAATTTCAAGAGAGATTTTTAAGCAGTCTAAAGTCCAAAATAGCTCTTTGATGTAGCCAAAGCAGATGGATATGTTTGAAAGTGAAATTATTCTACAAGCTAGTGCACATGACTAAACGTGCAAATGGGAGAAAGCACAGTATTGTTACACACTGAACGTAATGGATGAAGGACACAAAACTAAAGGTCACCAGTTGCACACAGCCTCAAAGTCAAGAGCAACTAACTGTATCTTTTACTGTGGAAGCAACAGGTTTAGAATTCCACCTGAGCTACACAGAGCACGCTTTCAAGCAAGGCAGTGTTTGAAAAAAATAATTTCTCACAGGGGTGATATTTTCCACCGATTCTTACAATGGATTTACATGATGTGAAGCTGTGCAAAGAAAACAAGGGATTCTTTATTTCATTCCCACCACCTCACATTAATTAGGAACTAATAAGCCATGCAGCTACAGCTTTAGAGTCCCCCTCATTTCAGAGCTGCTCTCTACCAGCTGTAGTGTGAAGCTTTACACAGATGCTCAGGCCCTGACCTCTCACGGGGAAGCACAGACCTCTCCCAGCGCCTGGGGAGTGGCAACTGTTGCTGCACACAGGAGGTTTCTGCAGGTCCCTGCTTTTCAGAAGCATGCTGTACCACTTCCTAAGTTTCACCGGCAACTGAAAAAACCCCGGTGTGCTTCAAGCTTCCCATTTACAGCCCACTGCCCTTACTGATTTTATGTGCTAGTGCCATCAAAAGCAGACAATTTTCCTCTCCTCCTCCTTCTCCAGCTCATTAACTTCTGATTTCACAACACTGCTTCTCCCATGCCAATTCAAGCATTAAAATCCAGGTCCACTTCTCTATGAGGCTTACTGCCAGTCCATACAAAGTAACCCTTCCTTTTGGTGGCACAAAAAGAAGGATGGCCCCTTTCACCACTTTCACATTGGCACTCATCTTAATGTGAGCAGTAGGCAGAGGTTTGTTTCTCATTAGTCTGCAAAAGAAAGTCAGAAAATTAAATAAAAGAATTAGTCAGAAAAATAAGAAGCACTGCAAGTCACTACTGCATACAAACATGTTACTCATCATCCATGCTTGAACACAGAATGATCACTGCACTGATGAAAGAGAAGTGGGAACAAAGCAGATCCAAACCTTCTGCTGGGTGCTACGGAAGTGTTATGTGCACCTTTAAGGTTGACAGCATTCCTGGCTAAATGGGGCAGATAAGGCATCCATGAGCCACCGGTGCAAAGCTGAGCCCCAGGAGCGCCCCAGTGCCAGTTCTGAGCATGCTAGCGTCACCGAGGCAGTGGAGCTGGGGACACGTGAATAACGCCCTGCCCCGGCGCGGGCTATTTATTGAACATATACATGTTCCTTTTCTGAGTTAAGTGAAGGCGGCCTGTCCACCTTTGCCAAGACCGGTCTTGAGCAGGTAGTTTAGTGTGACATGTCACGATACCAAGCCCATGGGTCCCAACATACTACTATGCCCTACCTGTTCCACCTCTCACCCAAGCTTTGTCGCCCCTGGCCTTGCATGGGGTGGGGAGGTCCCACCACCTTTCTTACAAATCACTTTATTTACAATCACTCAGTAATAGGATTACAGAGTTCATGCCTGACCCAGACGCCCAGCATGGTTTACAATACCTGATGGCTTTAAGTCCTTGGCCTTTTGTTCCCAGTGGGGTCCTCCCCTGCACTCTGCCCAGGTACTCAGTCCTGACATGGCATTTCGTCCAGGACCTTTGGGTGGCAGGCCGGTGTTGGAGCCCAGGACAAAGTTGATGGCAATGGTATACATGGGGCTGGAGCCCTGATCGGTGAGACTTCCCTCGCCGCCCCGCCCCTCCTCTGGCATGGGCTGATGGTATTGCCTCTGAGACTTGTCGTGGTTGGAATCTCATACACCTCAGGAAATGGCCATGTGAGGGTGAGTCAAAGCATGACAACCTCACCCTCCAAGATTGTCAGACTGTGCCCAACTGTAACCTGTGAGCATAGGCCCTGGCCAACGGGTCAGATGACCTCAACGTCATAATTTTTTTTCACCATTAGGGATACTATTGAATGGTCGGAGAAATCCATTGATAGGGAGGAAGGAAGCATAACTCCCTGGTTGGGGCAGAGGTCCACTTAGCTACCCATGAAGGGCGCCCAGCAGGACCATGAGGAGGTGGGACCTCTGCAGCTGAGCCCGGTTAGCAGCTATGATCCTGTCTCAAGAGAGTCATAAAGACATGGAAACAGTCAATAAAGGGGTGATAAAGTGGATTCTCAGAGCTGAAAATGCAGATGCCCAATACGTTTGCAGGTGGTTACTATGGAGGAAGGAGCACACAGCCCATCAGCACAGAGGAGACCAAAGAGAACAAAGTGATTGTCTGGGCAGAGGAAAGATGCATCTCCTGCTCCAGAAAACAGGTATGACCCCACACAGGGAACTGGTGAATTCTTTTTAAATTCATGTATGTGGATGTGGATGGACGTAACCTACTCTCTCCTCAGGTCTCTGCAACATTTCTACTGATGCTTTTAGGAGGATCAGGTGGTTGCCATGACAGCAGAGGCTGTAGGAGAGAAGCTACCTGCCCGTTACCAGCTAATCTGAAATTTACCACATATGCCCTGCCACTGCCAGAAGACATTTGTCCCAGCCATTTGTTTAGGCAGCCTCTTCCCTGTCCCACAGGTGGTGTCCAAAGCTCAGCTGAACCTGGCTGGGTGAGGCTCTGCAGGCAGGGGGTTCCCACAGCTCCAACCCACCAACAGACTTTTTTCTGGTTCCGAAGCAGGAGGCTAGAAAGGAAAGAACAGAGCAAGGTGCTGCAGATTGCTCCCAGAAATGTTATGATCTGCAAGAAGCAGCAGACAACTGAACTCTGCAAGACCAGTATCTCCAAGTGGCCACTACCTTTATCCTAAGCGCACACACAATAACTCAATACACAAGTTAACCAAGCCCTACACAAACACCTCAGGGAATTCAGAGAAGGCGGCTCCAAATCAGCCGATGGAAGTGAGGCTTCTTCCACAGGTAGGGACCTTGAGAAATGTTCTCCATTTATTCAGACAGCTCAAGTCACTTTTTCTCTTTGCAGTGACAGAAGGAGCAAAGCATGGTCCTGCATAAAGACAGCATCTCATGGGGCAATGGGCACAAACTGAAGCAGAAGAGGTTTCAGTTGAATATACGGAAGAACTTCACTTTGAGGGTGACAGAGCACTGGAACAGGCTGCCCAGGGGGGTTGTGGAGTCTCCTTCTCTGGAGATATTCAAAGCCGACCTGGATGATGTCCTGTGCAACCTGCTCTAGGTGAATCTGCTTTAACAGGAGAGTTGGACTAGATGATCTCCCAAGATCCCTTCCAACCCTTGCGATTCTGTGATTCTGTGATGAGAAAACATCTCACGACACAGAAAAATATAGTAAAGAAGAATTCAAAACAGCAACTTCAGACATGCAGTAAAATCAAAAGGTCAATGAAGGTTTCAAACAAGGCGTAAAATAGGAAGGTACATAAAGGTTTCAATTATTTGACTGACTGTATACAGGAAAAGGTAACATGCAAAATAATGAATTTCCTAAAATTTCAAGGGAGAAACTGAAGCATTTCCAAAGAATCAAATTAATGACTATCAGGAGACAAATGGCAGGAGATCAGCAGTGCCCAGAGATTGTAACACTCTCCATGAAAGATTTTCACTCATTTTTCATGGGTATCAGTCTCTCCTCCCAAGTAACAAGCAATAGGACAAGAGGAAACAGCCTCAAGTTGCGCCAGGGGAGGTTTAGATTAGAAGTTATGAAAAAATTATTCACTGAAAGGGTTATCAGGCACTGGAATGGGCTGCCCAGGGAAGTGGTTAAGTCCCCATCCCTGGAGGTATTTAAAAGCCAGGCAGACAAGGTGCTTAGGGACATGGTTTAGTGGTGGACAAGTACAGTTGGATTCAATGATCTTAAAGGTCTTTTCCAATGAAATGATTCTATGATTCTTCTATGAAGATGAGCAGGTATGATTTCAAGAGACATTGACAGAATCCATAAAATCGTTCACTTGCAGGTTTGGGGGACTTCATGTGGTGTCTCTGAGCACCTAGCTATATGGTCAGGTGTACAGCAGCAACCGCATTTGACAACTTTCCCTTGCTCCCCACCTCTACACTCAATAATAAATGACTTCATTCATCGGAAAAATTTGATCTTCCCAATGCACAGCAAGAAGCCAGGTAGCAATCAGGCACCACAGGACTGCTCCCTGTCCACACTGAGCACAAGACATGGCTTTACAGCAGTTTCTGCCCATAAGCCTTCACCTCCCAGGGCCACTTTCCCTATCACATTTTCTTTGACTTGGTGATTTAATAAAGAAAAAGGCAATGTGTATGTATGGCAACATGCAGTGAACATATAGCCAGTACTCTCCAACATACACTTGCAAGGAAACAGAAAACATCTCTCTCCAACCCTCCCTAGGAGGGCAGGAGATAATGGGCATTGCTATAAGCCATGAGCTGTGTAACGCTTGCTCGCAAAGCAAGGGCTATTTACACCCTCCAATACGCCACATTTTTTCCATAGAACCCTTTTTCTCTCTGTCCTCAAGACAGACTTCAAAGCAGATCCCAAAAGTAGGAAGAAAAAAAAGATTATGTCTTGTACAGACTCTAGTAATGTATCAGTGCACCAGCGTATCAATGTATAATGCAACCAATGGGGGGGCGTGGTGAGAATTGCTTATGAGATACCAAATTTAACACATACTCTTCTCCCACTTTTGAAAACAGGTCACATTGAGGACTCCCAAAAAGAGAGCTCTCCTGCACCCAAAGACAGGAGCGAGTTCCTGAAGCCGAGTGCTCTCTCCATGCACACCCTGCATGGCTCATGGCAGACCCACAGTGAACTTCAGCAATTCCCAAGAAACAACACCATATCTTGGCCACCTGCTTGTCACAGAGCCAGCACGAGGAAAATTTCAAACACTGGCATGAAGTGACAACACCACAACTCCTCAACAATCTGGATGACTTGGCAAATAATAATCTCATTATGTTTGAAGTTATCTGTGAGTGCTGTAACTCGTTTGCATTTTGCTCACCTGCACAAATTGTAACTTCCAGCAAGTGCCTGCCAAAGTTTGTTCTAACCTTTTAACAAAGGTTATAGATCAATGAATGACTGATGGGTTTATTCTTGCTTTTAAAACAAGCCATTAGCTCAGCTTGTTTTCCCAGCTATCAGTGCACAATAATTTTTTCTTTTCTGGAAAAACTTAAGTGCGATGCATTAAAGAACATACTCAGCTCATTAATGTGAATATAAATAAAACTAAATGAAACACAGTAATTCTCTGGGGCATCTTGTTAAACGTAAGACTTGGAAGAAGTCCCTGTCTTGGAGAGTTTACTGGACTGGATGGCCTGATATAAGTAGGAGTATTACATAAATGAAAACTCTCTCCAGTCCTCTACAAAAAGCCCTATAAATGTACATAGATTACATGTAAGAATTACAAGGGGGATTAAAAAAAAAAAAACAAACCTTCTTGAAGACCTAATGTTGCATGAAACTCCCATGGACTCGCCAGCAGCTCAGCCGCTGCATGGACAGTATGTGCAAACTGTGAGTTTATATTGTGGCACAGAGGTGGCTTTTGTGCCACTCCTCCCCATTCCTTTCCTAACAAGGTCTAGCATTCAATTTGCCTTTTTTTGACAATTACACTGGGCACATTTGCCTAGAGATATCATTACAACTCTAACTTCATTTCTTGCCTGATCTGTAAAAGCTGACTCAAGGTCCATCAACTTCTAGGAGTATTTTTCCCCCTTCACAGATACCACTTTACATTAATCCACCCCAGGCAATAAAATGCTAGATTAAAATTAACTCACTTAAAAGAGTCTTCTGCAATGCTCAGCAGCTGATGTCCAATGTGAACTCTCAGCTCAGTACAGGCCTTTGTAGAGGGGATGGTGGGCTCTTAACAAGACAGCTGAGTAGCACATGCCATCCTAAGACATCGCTGCCACGAATCAACCTGCAACCTTGTTAGCATTCATTGCTTCCCTCTATCGTTTTTGTCTGCCACCCAAACCCAGGCCTGCAGTCAGTCTGGTTTTATTTTAGCATTTCACAGGATGTGAATCCCATCTTTCAGTTACAGAGGGAACCTTCCACATGCAGAACCCTCAGTTATATCCGTCTTCTGCAAGGATGCTCAGAAAGACAAGACAAAGAAAAGGCTGCAGTTATGGCTAGCAACTGACTCGGGCACTGGACCAGTGTCTGGGTGGCCAGGGGAGTGTTGTCTACGTTTTCTTGAGTGCATGGAAAGTGTACAGCACAAAACACAAAAAAGCTTCTACCAGATTATATATTGGGCAGCTTTTTTTTCGTCAACAACAGGTGTTTCCAAGTGTTATAGATGATCCCTATCCAAACACATGTCATCTTTAAAAGGTTGTCTTTAAAAAAAGATGAAACAGTAGATGGAGAAACACAGACAAAGTGTTTTAATGTATTTAAAGTGCAGTTTTACTCTTCCTACTGTGAACTGGAACGTGTCTCTGTAGTCACACATATTTTAGGCTTAAAAATTTGAAGTATTCATTTTAAAAATCGAACACATTTATAAATAGCTTCCTGCACCAGATGCAGGTGGTACAGTTATTCCCTCCCCATCTCCAGCTTTAAGGCAACTTCTACTCTTTATCATAACGCCCCCCGCATCCTCAGATTCTCCCTCCTCCTTTCTCACACAACAACGTTCAACTCATTACTCATTTTATACATCAAATAAAACTAATCTGTAATCAAAGTTTTCTTTTTCCACCTGAAATTCCAGCAGCTGCAAGGAGCAACATTTTCTGCCAATTGAAAGTGGGCAGGTCTCTGAAAAAACAGGACCATGCCCCTTAATGCTTCCCACCATGTTTCCAGGCTTAGCCATGAACAGACTGCAACAGGCCACAACTGCCCCAACATTTATGATGGCCCCAAGAGAGGGGCAATTGTTTGCCCACAAGACAAAAAGGCCAGCTCCTTACAAGTGGCAAAAGGGTAAGATCACAGACATGTACCTCACCAGAGCCCGCATTGCTGGCAGATGGATCCAAGAACCACCCGTCTCCTGGCTGCAAACTCCAGGGTGATGAACACCAGGAGTACAACTCCATTGCTGTTTCTCCAGGGAACTGTTGGGGTTAGGTGGACTCCTTCGGAAGGTGACAACACAGGCACTTTTTACACTACCACACGCCTGCCGCAACAGACCACCAACCTCAGCGAGACACCAGAGCCATCAAGTTTAGCAGCAGTCTCAGGGCAGCACAAAGAATATGCAGTGCAGTTTCAAGCCTTGTGCTTCATGACACAAACATTACTATGTTTTAAATGCAACAAATACTACAGAAAGAATAATGGCTCATTCCATTTACTCCAGAGGGGTAATTCACTCCAGCAGGGTGAATTTTTCAATTCCTTTTCAATACTTTCACTGATCTTCATTTTCATTAACCCCAGTAGAGAGCACTACTGTTAGAATCATAAAATCATCACTTTGGTTGGAAAAGACCTTTTAGATCATCGAGTCCAACCTTTAACCTAACCCTGACATCCCACCACTAAACCATGTCCCTAAGCACCTCATCTATCTTTCTTTTAAATACCTCCAGGGATGAGGACTCGACCACCTCCCTGGGCAGCCCATTCCAGAGCCTGACAACCCTTTCGGTGAAGAAGTTTTTCCTAACGTCTAGCCTAAACCTGCCCTGGCACAACTTCAGACCATTCCCCCTCGTCCTGTCACCCGTTACCAGGGAGAAGAGGCCGACCTCCCCCCTCACTACAGCCTCCCATCAGGCAGTTGTAGAGGGCGACAAGGTCTCCCCTCAGCCTCCTCTTCTCCAGGCTCAACAGCCCCAGTTCCCTCAGCTGCTCCTCCTAAGACTTGTGCTCCAGACCCCTCACCAGCTTTGTGGCTCTCCTCTGGACATGCTCCAGCAATGCAACATCTTGTAGTGAGGGGCCCAAAACTGAACACAGGATTCAAGGTGCGGCCTGTTAAGAAAGTCCAGTACCAGTAAATCCAACTACACAGTCTGAAGAGTTAAGGTCAGACTATCTCATCCTGTAAATCATCATGACTCCTTTCAGTTTGCTGAAGTACAACAATTTACAGAAGCCAAGATTCTTTTACTTCAAGTCAATACACCAGATTATAAACTAGACCATGTAATATACATCTTGTTTTTATCAAGATGAAAGAATGAATTAGTAAATTATACCCTCAAAAGCATTCCCAGGCTTCCTGTAAAGTTTAGTGATGAGAAGATATACCCATCAGTACTTCTAGCAACATAACTATTCCTCTTAAACACACAATTATTACAAACCTTAGTTCCGGACATCACCAACTTACATAAGGCATCGACAACCCAGAACAAGAGGGAGTATTTGAATTTGCTTACTGTATTGGGTTTCTGTGGCAAGGTCTTGGTAGTAATGGGGCTACAGGGGTGGCTTCTGTGAGAACCTGCCAGAAGTTTTCCCTGTGTCTGCCGCTGGCCAAGGCCAAGCCAATCAGCGACGGTGGAAGTGCCTCTGTGATAACATATTTAAGAAGGAAAAAAACCGTATGCGGCCCAGTAGCTGGAGAGAGGAGTGAGAGGATGTGAGAGAAAACAGCCCTGCAGTCCCCCAGGCTGGGGCAGGAGGTGCTCCAGGCGCCGGAGCAGAGATTCCCCTGCAGCCCATGGAGAAGACCATGGTGGGGCAGGCTGTGCCCCTGCAGCCCAGGGAGGCCCATGGGGGAGCAGATCCCCACCTGTAGCCCAGGGAGGACCCAGCACCAGAGCAGGTAGATGCCCAAAGGAAGGAAGCTGTGACCCCGTGGGAAGCCTGCACCAGATCAGGTTCCTGGCAAGACTTTGCAGACACTTGGGGGGAGGAGCCCACGCTGAAGCAGGTTTGCTGGTAGAACTTGTGACCCCGCAGGGACCCACGCTGGAGCAGTCTGCTCCTGAGGGACTGCACCCTGTGGGAGGGATGGACCCACGCTGGAGCAGTTCATGAAGAACTGTGACCCCGTGGGAAGGACTCACATTGGAGAAGTTCGTGGAGGACTGTCTCCCGTGAGAGGGACCCCACGCATGAGTAGGGGAAGAGTCCTCTCCCTAGGAAGAAGAAGCGGCAGAGACAACGTGTGATGAACTGACCCCAACCCCCATGCCCATCCCCCTGCGCCGCTGGGGGGGAATAGGTAGAGAAACTGGGAGTGAAGTTGAGCCCAGAAAGAAGGGAGAGGTGGGGGGAAGGTTTTTTAAGATCTAGTGATTTTTCTCCGCTCCTTCTCTGATTTTGATTGATAATAAATGAATTTTTTTCAAGTTGAGTCTGTTTTGCCCATGATGGTAACTGATAAAATGGTCTCTCCTTGTCCTTATCTCGACCTATGAGCCCTTTGATTTACTTTTCTCTCCTCTGTCCGGTTAAAGAGGGGAGTGATAGAGCAGCTTTGGTGGGCCCCTGGCATCCAGCCAGGGTCAAAACACCACACTTGCACTACGGTCAAGCCATTATTGCAATGTATTCTGCAATCAGAGGCATTTCCTGTCCCTGAAGTCATAGCTACTCTTCAGAATACGAATGTTCCTCCGAATTACAAAACGTTCTCCTACTCTCCAGATGCCTAGCCTGAGAATGCCACAAACTCAGCAATTAACAGGAAAGTCTCAGCATTTATCAGAAGAAATGACTGTAGGAATTTAGAGGTCTCGCATGATTTGCTCGTGAGAAGACACATGCTGGGAATGAAGAGATGAGGACATTCCTGAACCCAAACGATGAGGGAAGCATTGGGTTTTCCATACTTTTCTTCTCAGATTTGCAAACCAAAACACATTCCACGGAGAAAGATAGAAGAGTAGTAACATCTCTGCTCAGCTGATGTCAAACATTCACGTTAGACAGTGTGTTATTTCTGTGCCACATACCTACACTGTCAAAATAATTTCTACAAAAGTATTTACTACTCTGGGCATGAATGTCCCAGTATGTCCCAGAGGTAACTGTAATGAAAGCGTGTAGGTAACACATTAATTTTTATGGAAAACTGGGCAGCAAGAGACCTCAACAGCTCAGCTGATCTGCCCTTCTGTGTTCCTGACACGTGTCAGCCAAACCAGCAAAAACCCACCCAGGAGATAAAACCCACAGCCTCTCCACACAGCCAACTCTACATCTTCCAAAGTCCTTAGAGTTAGGAGTCTGGTGCTTGATGTCCAACCAAACCTCCCCTATTAGAACTTAGGCCCAGCATTTCTTGCCCTGTGTACTACAGCCATGAAGAACTGTTCATTTTCCTTTCTCTTTACAACTATTTCTGCAGCTAGGTAGCTTAGCAAGGCAAGGTGCTGGTTATTTTAACAAGTGAGAGAGGCTTATTTTGGGCACTTACTGACAGCAGAACAGAAAGGACAGAAAACACACAAGGTGGCAAATCCTACCTAGTCTTTCAAATGGTTACTGTCACCCCTCCCCTCAGGAGGAAAAAAAAAAAAAAAAAAAAAAAAAAAAAAAAAAAAAAAGACAGTGCTCAGCAAGTGAAAAAACAGCTCTTTTTTTAAGAGCACTGGCAATCACTGCTGGAATACGAGAAAACAAGATGTTCTCTTATTACCCCTCTTATTAAGGAACTTTTCCCAGGGTTACCCTGAAACACAGCAGGGCCCTCTGCCTTCTGGTGGATCTCCAAATGAAACCGCTTTAGTCCAGAACCCGGAAAGGCTTCCAAAATTGCCATTTTGTTTGCCAGCATTTGTAAAGACGTCTTAGCTTTCACCTCAGTTCTGCCAGGGCTCGCAGTCATAAAACAGCAGCACTGGTTTATAAGAGGCTGGTTATGAGCGGTTGGGGAAGGAAGACGGGTACAGAATAGCTGAAGATGGAAGAATCAGTTTGCTCTAATTTAATAGAAGTACACCCATGCACAGAATGGCAAGGATGCCCAGTGCAGCAGGCATAGCTACTGCAGCGTACTTAAAAGACGGAAGAAGGAAGGACAACTGCCTATAGATGGACATAGGAAAACAAACAAGAAATCTAGCAACGCCAGGGAGTAAACCAAAGCTTCAAAGCTGTTATGCAAGACAACAGTAACAGTCTCTACTCTCCAAACAATGAATCAGTGGGACTTAAAGGGCATATCAGCACCAAGACAATTCAGGCCAAGTCAGTCTCACTCTATCAAAACAAAGTTTTATTTTCGTCAAAACTAAGTACGTTATTTCCTCCTCTCTTCCTGCTCTTACATAGTATGTGCCTGACAAGACAGAAGCCAAAATACAGGCTTGATCTTACAGCGCCTCTGCCTTTTAGGGGCTTTTTCACTCAGTTCTGAAGTTGTCCTCTGTTCTGCAAGCAGGCTGTTTTGTTCAGCA
>NW_009258669.1:6938765-6954714 GCF_000687185.1 Egretta garzetta | reverse complement strand
TGCTCACTGAAGAGATCCATTGATAATTAGAAGACAATAGCTTTGAGGAAATGCCCACAGGCTAAGAGTCATAGATTGAAGAAAATACTTTTTTTTTTTTTTTTTTTTTTTTAAATTTCAGTGTTTTGAAATTAATATATAAGCCACACTTATCAGACTGCTTATGCAGACAGGGACCATTCAAGCTGATGGAGGAGATGCTATTTTCAGGAGTAACCTAAAAGCAACCCTCCCTTTTCACTGGAAGCTTGTGAGATTTAACTTCTACATTTGTTACACAGCTTTGAGCTCCTTTTCCATTGTAGCAGCTTGCCAACACGGACACATTTAGCTTTTTTGTTTAGGACCATGACCACAGGCCAGCTTGAATACTGTGACTATTCACTGAAAGGAATGCTGGACGAAGTACGTGGACTTTGCCAGCTTATTTCCCAATTGAGCAGAAACATGCAAAGACCTGTATGCAATATTGGTGTGCTCTCTCAGACAAAAACACAACCTAGTTTAAGTTTAGAAGTCTGTTGTGCAATGCTTGCTAAATGTCACCAGGAAGGCTGTCACTAGAAGCTTTGGTCTTCCCAGAACATTTTAAACAATGTCAAGACAGGAATGGAAAAATCTCTGAAAGCTTTAAGAAGTCAGGCGTCAAAACCACCTTCCTCTCTCCAAGCCTTTGCTTGTCTTACAGTTCAATGAGGCCACACTGCAGATCCTCTTCCTCTGAAAATCCAGAAGAAATGAGAAACCCGTTAACATTTTCCACATGTTTACTGAGCATCCCTTGTACTTGCCAGGTCCTTCCTCTCTCCAGGACTCTCGGATCTTAACAACTAGCTGGCCACACCTGCCTCTGCCTTAAATGGGGATACCAGCATATACCCTTGTGGTTTAACTCTAGCCGGCAATTCAGCCCCATGCAGCTGCTTACTCACTCACCCAGGCGGGAAGAGGGAGAGAATCAAGAGTAAAAGTGAGAAAACTCGTGAGTTGAGATAAAGACAATTTCATAGGTAAAGCAAAAGCTGTGCACACAGGCAAAGCAAAGCAAGGAATCCATTCCCTGCTTCCCATGGGCAAGCAGTTGCTCAGCCATCTCCAGGACAGCAGGGCTCCATCATGCATAACGGTGACTTGGGAAGACAAATGCCATCATGCTGAACATCCTAGTCTTCATCCTTCTTCCCCCAGCTTTATATGCTGAGCATGATGTCATATGGTCTGGAATAGCCCTTGGGTAATTTGGGGTGAGCTGTCCCAGCTGTGACCCCTCCTAGCTTCTTGTGCACCCCCATCCCACTCACTGGTGGGGTGAGAGGCAGAAAAGTCCTTGGCTCTGTGTAAGCAATAGCTAAAACATCCCTGTCTTATCAACACTGTTTCCAGCACAAATCCGTAACAGAGTCCCATACTAGCTACGACAAAGGCAATTAACACTATCCCAGCCAAAACCAGCACAACCCTGTCTGATAAAAAAGTGGTTTCACCCTGCACAATGTGGATTGCTTTGTACTTTGTATTTCCAGAATTGTCTACATGAAAGCAAGCTCTATTTATAGGTATAGATACCCCAAAGAAACGTTTTTGCAACATTTGAGCTCTGTAATTTCAAGGCAGCACATCTGAATTTCTATTCATTCGTATTTCAGATATGCTGTTAGGAAATAACATAACAACAACTCAAGTGAAAACAAGACAAGCTACTGAGTAATGAAGCAGTCAAATGAATTCAATTATATACTTGCACTGTCAATCATAAAAGCACCAATTTGATTACAGTAGTTTTGCTTGAAGGTGCTTAAAAAGCCCCTAGGCTACCCTAATGACCTCTCAGTCCCTCATGAATAAAGGCTGTAGATAAAATCTAACGACAAACTATCTTGCTTCTCCATCTTCCCTGGTACAGTAAGCCCAGTACTGACAGATGAACTAACCGAACTTCCCCTGTCATAAAAGCACCCTCCCCATCTTCCCATCTCCTGGCTTCACCCAGAGCAGCTTTCCTAAATCCTGCTTAAACAAGCGAAGCTGGAGCACCTACAGCTGGAGAGACAATAAAGGCACCTACACTGCATGCTCAGTTCCACCAGGGCTTCGCACACCAGGGAGCAAGAAACAGCTGCACAAGCAAGCTATACCACTGCAGCAAAAGCAGCCATCACCATTTGGTCCATTCTAGGTCATAACCATAGCCAGCAGAAAACCTAGACACCCTACCAGCTGAACCTATACAGAAAAGAGGGGTCCATCCTCTCCACTTAACATATTGCAGTCCACTCTCTTTCCATGCTGTACAGCATGGCCAATAATGATATGGCCTGGCTGAATACAGGCTTCAGGGAAATGAATTGGCTGGATGGTCACATCCAGAGAGTAGTGGTCAACAGCACAATGTCGGGATGGAGACTGGTGACGAGTAGTATCCCTCAGGGGTCTGTATTGGGACCAGTATTGTTTAATATCTTCACTGGTGCAATAAACAGTGGGATCGAGTGCACCCTCAGCAAGTTTGCAGGTGACACCAAGATGAGTGGTACAGTTGACACGCCTGAGGGATGGGATGCCATCCAGAGGGATCTGGACAAGATCAAGAAGTGGGCCCATGTGAACCTCACAAGGTTCAACAAGGCCAAGCGCAAGGTCCTACACCTGGATTAGGGCAGTCCCCAGCATCAGAACAGGATGGGGGATGAAGGGACTGAGAGCAGCCCTACAGAGAGGGACCTGGGCGCACTGATGGATGAAAAGCTGGACATGAGCCGGCAACGTGCACTGGCAGCCCAGAACGCCAACTATATCCTGGGCCACATCAAGAGAAGCATGGCCAGCAGGGTGAGGGAGGTGATTCTGCCCCTCTACTCTGCTCTGGTGAAGACCCCACCTGGAGCACTGCGTCCAGCTCTGGGGTCCCCAGCACAAGAAGGACATGGACCTGCTGGAGTGGGTCCAGAGGAGGGCCACAAAAATGATCCGAGGGATGGAACACCCATTCTACGAAGAAAGGCTCAGGGAGTTGGGGTTGTTCAGCCTGGAGAAGAGAAGGCTGTGGGAAACCTTATTGCGGCCTTTCAGTACTTAAAGGGGGCATATAGGAAAGATAGGGACAAACTTTTTAGCAGGGCCTGTCGCAATAGGACCAGGGGCAATGGTTTTGAACTAGAAGAGGGTAGACTGAGACTAGCTGTAAGGAAGAAGTTTTTTTTACAATGAGGGTGGTGAAACACTGGCACAGGTTGCCCGGTGAGGTGGTACATTCAAGGCCAGGATGGGGCTCTGAGCAGCGTGATCCAGTTGATGTTGCTGCTGACTGCAGGGGGGTTGGACTAGATGACCTTTAAAGGTGCCTTCCAACCAAACTATTCTACGATTCTATTGTATGAAATTCTAAGAGAAAGGCGAGTTCTGCATAGACTTTACTTCCTCCCTCTTAAAGGCCAGCTGGATCTGACTTCCCACCTGTGAAATGAAGGTGGGCACCGAAATTCAAAGGCCTGAGATTTTAGCAAGGAACAACTCCTTGACATTAAGAGCTTTTTCTTCTTCAGACAGATGGAAGACGGCTAGTACCAAACTTGCATTCAGATCCAGAAACCACCAACACCTCCTGTTTTCTTGAGGATTAGGCCAAAGACAGGACCGTGCTCTGTGGCAAGGCACTGGTTCACTCATGAAAAATCAGAAACCTCCAAGAGAGCTACATCAGGAGAGAGCTCAGCAAATCATCTCCTGACCGTTCCCAAAAGAAGATCCTCCACAGAAAAAGGCATCCCACTCACAGCGTAGAGTTGCACAGGGAGCCTAGAGGGACAGCTTTTGCCCTCTGTCATTGAATTAGTCTTTCCACTGCATAGTTCTAGCATGGTAAGGCACGACTGGGAAGTTGCACCCACCATGCAACAGCCACAGGCCATTGGGATGGCTGTGACTCTCCTTCCGATGAGGAGGAATCACAAGCTCCCAGTCTTAGGGGGCTAGTAGTGGTACTCAGTGATGCTGAAGACAAGGTTCCTGAAAAGAAATAGTCTCTGAATGACAGAAATTTATCTGAGGGCACACAATTAAGCACTCCAGTAGCTCTTTTGTACAGGCTAGAGGATGAAGGTTGCCCACAGAAACCAGATGCCAGCCATGTAACACAGCTGTGGCTTTTTGCAAGGTCTTCCAGACTGCAGCCTCTACACAGCTAGAAAGGGTCAAGACAGCTTGAAGTCTGACAGAAAAACCTCTTATCACCCTCACTACACTTGCAATGAAAGACTAGAGCTCCTAACACCCTTGAAGGGAGAACAGAGGTCTTCCAAATGATACCCAACTCAAAATTTCACCCAGATACCAATACAGACAAGCCTCTTGAAAACCACTTAAACATCAGTCTTGTCCCCTGGCTCTGTCTTAAGCTGGAGCCTCTTTTGTCTTCTGCTGCAGATTGCCCATGCAATTGACTGAACCACAGATAAAAAACAGTGGCTAGAGCAGGGGGGTGCCAGGTCCAGCTTTGCAGCATCTCTGAGTCAAATGGGACAGCAGGGGCAGACAAACATGTAATGGTTAAAACCAGGAGAGTGACAAGGAAGACCCAGCTGGACCACAGAACCACCTATTGTAAGACATGTGCACCAGTCTCATGAATGCTAAAGATATGGTACTTAAATCCCTGCAGCTGTTGTCTGCAACAGCTTCCCCAATTCACTGCTTTCAGGGTGATGCTTTACAAAGAGAAACTTTGTCAATTGTTTATCAGCACTGTCCAGCTGACTCACATCTACTGGTCAAAACAAAGAGCTATAGCTTACAGTATTCAGAACAGAGTAACACAACAAAACCCACAAGGCAGTCTGACCTAGCCCTCAATTTTTAGGAAAAAAAATTTGACATTTACTGCAAGCATACTTATAACCAAAACTTTATCGCGTTTAGGGAACCTACATAAACCCTGCAGGTTTCCAGTCCTCACACACGTGGCCTTGTGCATCACTATCACCGCCCAGTATAGCGCATACAACTCCACACACCACAGTGTCAATGTCATGTGTCAACGACTAGTTTCTGGAAACCCAGGTGGACAACACAGAAGCCTCCTACAAAAATCAGTCCTGTTAACACTTCTGCAATTTTATATATATTCAAGCCAAAATGCCTCCCCATTTATAAAAGTGAAATAACAGTAGCACAGCTTCAGCTTTGAAAAAGAGTTTGAGTTACACTTAATTAAACAGGGCAGATCACAACGGAATTTAATGCACGGTAGGCTTTCATAAGCCATGATGGCATTTTGGCAGAAAACCGCAATGTTGACACAGTAGCCTGGAATCCCTCATAATACTCAAAGATTTGGAGACATTCTCAATGCTACAGCGTTCAGAGCAGCCGTAATGTAGTCCTGCACCCATGGGGGGTATTACCTGGGGCACACAATGTACACCACACATGCATCCCGTGCACACGGAGCCTCAGTGAGCTTGCTTGGTGCTCTAGGGGCGGAGGGGAAACCTAAGAATTCCCTCCAGAACACACAGAAGCCTTTGAATAGAGCAAGGGAGGAGAGACAGGAGGCATTTTATGTAAAACCAGTCTCCTCAGCGATGTAACCAGTAAGCAGTAGGGTTGCAATCCCTAGGAGGCAAACCTCCTTCCACCTTGCCTCTTAAAAACTGATCACAGGACATAAAAACGTAATAAAAAATCCTGAAGAGACTGGAATAAAAACTACTGCTTATCTTAGCTACAACAGCAACCACCTACCTCCACAGCAGAGTCATAATTTTAAAAGAAACACTGAGTACAATTAAGATGTAGGCCAAATTATTAATATATGTAACCCTAAAATAAGTGTTCTTCCTCTTTTAACTTGGGTAATCTCAGCATTATCTAGGGCATCTCAACACTTCCTATCACCACAAAACAGAACAAGCGAAGGAAAAAAAACCAACAAAAACACGCCGTTGCCATGGCAACCTCCACCTCATTCCTACAGGGCTTCATTTCCAAGCTGCAGCACAGAAAGAAGTGTACAGAACTACAGGATTTGAATGAAAAACAGAGCTGGAAAGAAGAGAGGGGATAAAAAAACCAAAGAAACAGGGTCCTGTGTCAGCTGGGTAAGCACATTCATTATTTTCTTCAACATAGTTGCTACGAGAGTATTGACATGGTCAGGGAACTAAAGGCAAATGATTCATGCAGTAGTGAATCAGAGGAAAACAAAACACTCGCAAGGCACTATTTCCAGAAAGGCTAGCAAACTGAATGTGCTAATCTCTAGCTACTTTGGTTTTTTTAATCACCGCTCTTAATTTTATTATGAATTTCAACCACTTCAAAAAGATTCCTATTAAGAAGAGTGAGTATTTCAATTCCACCACTTAAGCTTGAGTCACTGATGAGACTCAGGACTATACTTATTTTGAATTTAAGGAACAGTTGCTTTCACATGAGTAAGATCATATATAATTCATAGAAGCTGAGAGTTTACATCTATCTGGAGGACAGATACCTGCAGCGTCAAGTTATACTTGTGAGTACACCAGAACTTCTGAGGTGCAATAGCTCTGTTCACAAAACAGTAAAATTAAAAGTCCACCCCTGAGAAACTATAAATCGCTCCTAAGAGGGACCAAAGGTTTTGTTTATTTTGGCTTGTTGTTGTTTGGTGTGGGTTTTTTAATCACACTGACTTGCAGGGTGAGTTCTTGTAGCACTTGCTATTAATTTATTATGTCACATAATCACCTATTAATGAACGCATCCTGAAAGGTTCTTAAGGCTTCCCATGAGACTCTATTTAGAAAAAAAGTTACACTGAGCAAAAGTACTGAATACTCCATTATCTTTCCAGACTTAGGAAATGGAAAGGGACTGCTGAAGAAAAAATGCTTGAATGAAAAATACAACAGCTTCAAGAAATCTCATGGCACTTGCCAGACAGGAGCTATTGTGGAGCAAAGAGAAGAGGAACAGAGTAAGAAAGGTCAAAACCAGAATGGACACAATGATACTTAGCTGTTTTGAAGGGTATTTTTAACATTATTTTCACCTCTCACTTCAGCCTATTTCAGAAAAGGATTTGACTGGGGAGGTCTGAAAGTCCCAGGTGCTGTTGGGAATATGCAGCACTGGTTAACTTCTCTTCTTCACAAGAGCATGCAAGTCAATAGCACAGAAATCAAATCAGGAATCTTTCCACTTTTTTTTAAGGTCACGTCTCTGCTTCCACACCTCCTCATTTTGGGTCACATGCTCAGTTTCTCACTCAGCATCTTCTATCTGCAGAGTCAAGGCTGCTCAGCATCCAGACAGAGGACTGGGGCATAAAAAATAATTGCAAGCACCATTTTCCTCAAGTTTCAACCCCTTCTAGGATAAAGGGGTAGTGATTACTTTTGGAAGGGCTGTCATGACCCCCAGTGACAACCCTCCAGCAGCGAGCGAGGGCACACTGCTCACAGCTCACATGCACACCTGCCAGGCACAACAGTCCCAGTGCAGTACTACGCCACCAGTTTATCCAACGGCATCTGTGGCCACCCAAAATTTGTGCATCAACTTGCAGAAGTGTCTTGAGACTTTTAAATTCTCTTAAATATTTGTGAATATCCAAGAAGTTTGAAATGAGCCCTTCCAGTCCTCTGTATAAATGCTGTTTTGAGAAGAGGTTTAATGTGAAAAAACAGTTTTTCCTAGGTCATGCTACTCAGCCCACACCTTTGTTTCAAGTCTAAGGGCTTATTTCTACAACAGGTACATTCCAGGATTGATACTCCTAAGCAGTTTCCCACGCAAATTTATACGTGCACTGATTTACACTCACTCTAGCATCCTAACTAGATTCTGAAGAAAATCTTCATTTCACAAAAGGCATTTTTTATTCTGAAAGAGAGCATCCACAGTCTCAAACAGGACTAGTTTTTTTCACTGCATGTTCAGTTCCTTCCCTCATTGCCCTCTTCATGCTTAGAGGAATCTTATCAATTTCCTTGCATTCTTCTGCCTTCTTTTGAAGCTCCCAACCATGCAATGATTTTAGCACTGAGGAAGTATTTTTGTTTGAAAACACTTAAGGAACTGGTTAGCGGAGTACTCCTACGCTTGCTGGTTAACAAGCTGTACCAGTTCTTATCTCCGCATGCTGTAGAGAAAGTACTGCAGAAAAAGGACAGACTCATTTCCTGAATTACATCATAACAAACCAAGACATTAAAATGTGACACATTCTCCTGAGAAGAAAGAAATGCAATGAGGAATAGAGATTTTTTTTTGCTACATAGTCTTGCACTTAAACTGGAAGTCCTATTTCCTAGCCACCACAGTGTAATATCACCCTGCAGAGCAACACACTGCTCCTATTTTAACACCTGAATTTCAAGTAATTCAGTTTTTCCCAAGGACATCTGTTTAGCAAAGCACTCTTGAATGTCTCTAGCAGTCTTCTGTATATAAAGCCTCCAGGGATGGATTAAACTGTGGTCAAATACAGTAATCTTTATTCTCACTTTTAGTTGCTGTAGATCTTAAACAACGTTATTTTTTACATAGAAGGTGGCACAGCATTTATATCATACAAGTGGTATTTAAAAAGAAGCCAAGCAGGTGAGCAGTATCAGCATATTACATTCATAATCTTAAACATACTACCCAGTAAATGACTCATATTGAATTTTAAGCAGAGAAAAAGCAACATATATAAAAATACAAATACATGTGTTCTTCACATGTATATAAATATGTGAATATATGTATGACTATATATGTATGAATATATATACACACACATGCACACACCCACATTCTTCCCGAGTCAAGAAAATAAAATTACTTAAATAAAGCAGGAAGTGAAATTAGGGATTGACTATACTCCAGTGAACAACAAACTTCCACAAGTGAGACAACAGTAGGCAACAATATGGTATAAAAGGAAGAATACTGTGATGGCATATTTAGAAAAAAAGTACGCTTCTACTTAGTTCCTTATCACACTGTGATATACAAATGTTAGTTTTTGCTCTCTGCTAGGGAGTGTTTCCCAACAGCCTCTCTCAAAACTGAAAGGTGCTATTAAACAAAAAGGCTGGGGGAAGAAAAAAAAAAAAAAAAAAAAAACAACAGGGGATGATCAGCACATATTATTTTAACATTTAGAAAGGTCTAATACATACATCCTGTTGTTCCCCCACTGGAGCTGAGTCAAATTAAATACATGAAATGTAACTAAGTCACCCATTTTCAATAGGTGTTGCAAAAGCATTTTCGCCAAAGGGATTTTCCTGAGCCAGCACACCTAATGAGCAACAAGTAGCCTAGAAGGAAGAGAGTTTGAGCTGATGAAACCCAGTGTTAGAAACAACTCTGAAAGAAACTTGTGACATAACCAAAAAGCAAAGGTCATCCAGGGACAGCCTGATTCAAAGATAATTCAAAGCTGTCACCTGAAAAAAGAGCTCCAAAATCAGGAAGAGTACCAAGTTTCTATGGGGTAGTAAGCAGAAAAGCAACATTATGGACAAGTTATAAAGAGTACATAATCAACGAGGAGAAAACAGACAAGCAAGAGGGACCCTGCCCACTGGAAACAATCTCAGTTATCCCTGGACTTGGAATTCAGAAAAGGGGGGGAGCGAGTGAGGGAGGCAATAGAAACATCCCTTACAAACTGCTAAGAGGAGAATGAAAACTAAAACCCTTGCATGTCATCCTCCATGGCACTCTTAAGTAGGATACCCCACCTCACGATCACTTGGGTTATAAATGCCCATTGTATGTAACTCATCCCTTGTTATAAACCAATTGCCAATGCAAAGTGATTGCTTTTTTTTTTATTTCCACATGGAAAACCCCAGGATACTGTCTAATGGTATCAGGTATTTTATTGAAATAGAAGTAACATCACTACTAAAAATAATTGCTGGTGACTAAAACTGAAGGAGAACAGAGTAGTCGCACACAGAGATGCATGTTCTTGAGTAAGATGCGCTATATCCTATTTTAATACAAACTTCTACATCTGTAAAGAAGGAATGCACAACACTTCTAGAGAAAGGGGAGGTGTGACCAAAATGTACTGGTTCCCAAAAAGAAACCAAACCTGAACCAGGGGGAAAACACACAGTTAACGCACGAAAACATCACCAAAAATAGGAACATGCAAGTGCTTCTGCACCAATAAAATACTGAGGTCACTTCTGATTGAAACTCTACCCAAGTTTTAAAGAAAATGCTCAGTACAGTGCTTAGAAAATGTTTAATGGTGAAAGCTTTGGAGTTCAATGTCCTTTGTTTATCAGAAAGAAGTAACTAGTCAGGCATTTATCTCCCACACAACTGCAAAAAAGGATAAAAGGCTTTTTAGATCCTTAGCACAGCACTACAAGAACTACAGTCTGTGAGAAACCAGAGGAAGACTGAAACATTTTGTTGTGAGATGGGAAGAACCAGAGGGTATTAGCCTAGAAGATGGCTGAGGAACACCTGAACGTACTAAGTCTAAGCCGTATTAGATGAAAGATCATCTAGAAAGGAAACCTACAGAGAGCAAGCCGCAGTCACTCCAGACCACGATAGATTGATGAGCACATTCTTTATTGCTTTTGTTATTTATCACCAAGTCAGACCGAGGCGGTAACACAGATGAGATATGAAGGTGCTGTGCAAAGCCTGGTATTGGATTACTGGCTTTAGCACTTTCTGCGGTGAGTTATTTCCTACACAATTGAGTTTCTGTACTGAAATCTGGGATAACGCTATCAACACAAAATATAGCTTCCAGCTACAAAAGCTGAGTGCGTCCTCACAAAGCTGCCTGTCCCTTCCCCTGCATCACTAATGATGACAATGATATTTTCCTCCAAAGCACTGTCACAGGGAGGTGGGGAGATGAAAAGCGTAAATTCCTCAGTACAAAATGGATTATGCAAACTGGTAAGTTGCATCTTTCAGTGTGTCAGTCAATCCTCCCAACATTTTTCCTAACATATGTTTCGGCTTGACCAGAACTGAACTAAATTTCTGTGTCAGGGTTTCTTTTGGGGAGTGCTTTTTGGTGGCTTTTTTTTCTTTTTTGACACTAGTTGTTCCCAAGATGGATTCAGAGTCACATGGCTCAATCTAAGTTTTAAATGCAGCAAAGTCACATCCAGTCAACATCTCAACCACAAACTCACACTGCATCTCAATATCAATCATCTTATTGTTGCACGGAAAGGCCCCGCAGCTGACAAAGAACTCACTAAAGAATAAAGCAAGCAACTGAAAACTCAAACTGATTGTGGGGTAGAAAGCAAGATTCTGCTGTGGTTTTACCTTCTTGCAGCTTTTATTTGTAGTTCAAAATGCACCAAAAGCAAGCCAAGCTCATCAGAAGAAGGAATAATTTGTTTTTCTTTTGAACTGCAAGCATTAAGACTTTCTGGGGAATCTCATACATCATTTGCTTCCTTCAAAACCGAGCTGAATGGAACCAGCAGGGTCGATGATGTTCCATGGCCTGTCCCAACAACAGAACTAACCAGAGAAGAGTTCAAGGGGATTGTTCCTCACCCGTTTATTCCCTGCTACTTTTTCCATATCCCTACAAACTCCCTGTTGGTCTAACTCCCAGCTTTAAAATAAAACACAACTTCCCTACCTGACTTCAATTACATAGAACAGTCCTTAAATGGAGTAGACTCCATTAAAAACATGTCCAGAACGTGCACCCCCAGACCGCTGCAGAGATGCCGTCTGAACATCTCCAGGTTCTCCTACACCAACGAGGCACAACGTGGCTTGCCCATCTCTGGGACATGCCTGTATGAATCACAGCAGCTTTATGGCTGTCTTTCTAATTCAGAGATTTATGGCATAAACATAACTCAAATTCAGCATTTACATTTTACTCTGGAAAAGCTGCAGTGTTGCCAACCAATGTCTAAACCAGATCAGGAGAAACAGGATTTCTGCATCTTGGAATAAGTTTGGAATTTCTCCTTAGAATAGAAAGCCTAAAAGCAAATAAACAAAAAAAAAACCCCAAAATACAGAACAAGAAAGCAAGGATGCTATTTCCCAAAGTATTATTTGACTTAGTGCCTTCATATCAAAACAAATGCCCTGTAGAAACCGACACAAAGTGTACCAAAAAGACAGGACCTTCCAGTAAATGCTCTAATGAAAGATATATAAATATATATAACCTAAAAATGGCTGAACAGTTCTGTTAAATCTGCTAACCAACTTGCTTATTACTTAAATCCCTTACATTTTACCTTTGGCTAAAATAAACCAAACTAAAATCACATTACAAAGATTTATAGCAACTGGAAATATTTGTAGCCCCCAAAATGTACAGATTCACAATTCTTCCTACCTTTTTTTTTTTTTTTAAGCTTTTTATGGAAAAAGAAAAAGCACTGTGAAAAGAAATGTTATTTGTTGGTGGCTAAGGTAACCCCCAAACTCCAATTTAAAGTATCTGCTAGCTATTTTTTTAGTGTATGGAATCGGTTCCTCTGTGCACTACCAATGAGAACTCAACCCTCTTTGTTTCTTGTACAGACTTCATATATTTAATACTTTTCATTTTGAAGCACACACACATGCACAGAGGCATTTACGCTACCTCTTCCTTGCCAAGCCTGAGGAAATTTAAACCCACTCAAAACTGAAATGACCAGGCTTTGGAAAGCAAGAGCAATGTAGGAGAGTAATTGTTCATGTTACAATCCAAACATCACTTACTCTTTCACACACACACTTACCAAAGGAAGTGACAACTACAAAGAGTAAAGAGGCAGGAAAATAAAGACTCATTTACAAAGGGTTTACGGAAAACAAATTTGGAGGGAGAGAAAAAAAAAAAACCAAAACCAACCACAGCTGCCCTGGTTGACCACGACTACAATAAATATGCGCACAAAAGCTTAATACAGTGACATCTTCAGACCAAACTGGACACCACATAGGAAGACTACTGCCTTCCCTGTAAAATTGCACTTATGAAAATACCTTACCAATCTAGCAAGACAGCTGCAATTGTCCCCTGGAGCACCTCCCGTCCTGTACAAAGTGCTGGCAACAGCAATACTGGCTCTGAACCGGAGAGAGAAGCAGTATCTTTCTTTAAAACAGAGGGATTAGAGCCAAGACACTTTTGTGCCTTGTACAGAGAGCATCAGAGCACCTCTCCTATGCATTTTTCACAGTCCACAAGAGGCAAAGAGAAGGACCACTTATCTTGGCCTGCACTGCCAGAAATGTGTTAAGAATTCACTATACTTTCTTGTGGTTTTGCTACACAGCCATGTAAGCCACGTAGGCATATGCCAGTCTGCTGAGTAGTTGGCAAGTTTACTGCAGAACTCCACAGACCCTATCATTCACATATAGAAAATGCCATTTTCCAAGGGTCAAAAGTTCGATCGCAATTAAAACTCAAATCCAGATCATTTAGGCCACACAACTACTCAAAATAATGATAGGCAGGAGCTTTTTTCCCCCCCTCCTTTTTCACCTGATGGAGTCTCACCATCAGCACACTCAGTTGCTTTCAAAGTTTGGCAACTTTGTTTTGATCAGGACCAGCTTCAGCAAACATCAACACATCAATTTTTTGAATGGGAACAGAAATCATTGCAAATTTACCTAGGAAAAGGCTACTCAACAGCTTCATTTTGAAGCCAGTAGGTGGTTTATCAAAAGAACTCCAAGCAAAGAGAACATCAGCTCAGTTGCAATTACACCTGCAATCTGAGTCTCTCCCAGGAGAAGAGAAAGGAGATAGCGATTAGCTACCGGTTTTTTCCAGTCTACCGCAATCATTTCCTTTGCTAAAAGCTGGGTGGGTTATTTTTTTATTTTTAAATCATCCTGGCTGATCTCCTAGACATCATCCTTTCATTACTTTCAAAAGAACAATGATCAAACTCTATTAGTTAAAGCAAATGTGGCAAGGAGGTTATTATTAAACAGATTTTACTTAAAATATCATTCAAGAAATCAGCATTTATTAAATAACTCAGAAGGAACGAGCTGCTGAGCTATTCAGCAAGGCACAAGGGTTTACGCATGACTGTCAAAAGCAGCCACTGTCAGCAAATGACCCATCATTTCTGAAATTTTTTATTTAGCAGTAAGTTGCTGGAAAAGACAAAACATGACACTGAGCACAGCTGGCTGAAAACAGACAAGAGAATAAAAAAATCAGTTCTTCACCCAAAAGAGACACTGATGTGCTAGGTGACATTACAGGGGGTTGCCCCACACTGAGCAGGGAATGTAACAGCTAATGAAGACTAAGAGTATTTTTTCTCTCTCATTATCCCTCACACACAGGACTTGTTTGGGGTGGAGTTTTCAGATACAGGATTAAAAGAGGTATGTCTTTTAAAAGAGATCACTCATTAGACAGTGGTGCTAACGATCCTTACCCTATATTCAGCCTGAAAAGCCAAAGGGGAAAAACAATTCCAGACCACAAACTGTCGGTGCAGTTTTAAATCTAGGAAAAGACCCTAAACTCAAGCAACACCTATGCACTGCCGTTATGTATGTAGTATGTGAATGGGAAAAAAAAAAAGTGAGACATCCTGGACAAAAACCTTTCACATTTTCTTACCTGTTAACATACCAAAGCTGCTTAATTCTTCTCAATGAAACTGGCACCTGAATGCCCACTTTTGTGACTCTGATAACTTGCCCTTTTTTAAGGCAGTTATATAATAAAGGCCATAAAAGAGTAGCTTTGTGCATTTGCACAACTTCAGAAATTTTCACTCCAGTTTGGGGCTTTTTTGCCATTAGGGTAGGCAGTGACATTCTGCTATGCAGACAAAATGACCCATCTCTCAGCAAAGTTTTAAGCAAATACAAAACCATTCTTGCAAGGCTTTTTTTGCACCACACAGGAACATGACTCCACCCAACTTAATCCTGCACCCTCTTCACACCGGACGACAAAAAGCAAGAGCGATTTCAGCACTGCAGGGTACTTGCTCTACACCCACGGCCTTGTTTGATACCACCTGAACAAGTGAGGCTTTTGTACAACCCAACTCCTCCAGACATGGTCTTGGAGATGCAACCCAAGCTGCTGGGCTGCACACACTCGAGAAGTCATCAAGGTGTTGTTTTGCTTATTGGTTTGGGGTTTTTTTTGAAACAGAGGACACTGAGAACCCCTCTTTTCCCTATGACACCATTTGGTTTTTCTGCATCAGAAGAAGCCATAATTTTGTCACCTCCAGGAACCTCAGCTGCCGCAGGGGCCAGCAAGGAGACCTAGCGATTCCTTCTCCCCTCCCTGGCACCAGCCCAGGTTTGAAAGGTTCAAACCCCAGCAGGTTGTGGCTCCTCCACACCATCAGACATTTCGGCAGATAAGGGCACCCAGGATGGCTTGCAGCACATCCATCCCAGGATCGGCTGGGGCAGTGCTGGATCATGGCAAACACCCGTGGTCACCACTGAAGAGCAGGCAGTGCTGCACTTCCAATTTTTTATTATTATTGGTAGAAATGCCATTATTATTACTAAAAAATTTTTCATTACCGTCAGACTCTATTATTATTAGAATTATTACTGTTAGAACTGTTAATGTTAGCATTTATTATTATAATTTATTATTAGAATTATTATTGTTCAGATTGTTATTATTGTTAGAATTCATTATTATTAGGATTTGTTCTTAATAGTAGACTTTTTAGTATTGTTGTTAGCCATTTCTATTATTAGAATGTATTCTTATTAAGAGTAGGACTTTAAGTATTAGTGCTGGGTTTAGACTTTTTTGTTTTTCGAATTATTATCAGAATTTTTGGTTTTGTTGTCGTTAGACTTCATTATTAGAATTTATTTTACTAGAATTCTTATTACCACTATTGTTCTATTTTAGCAGAACGTACTGTATTACTGTTATTATTACTACTATTTTAACAGTAGTACTTCCAGTAGCGGCGTTTTCAGCCCTTCTGCACCACCACCCCCC
>NW_009258669.1:6919679-6938191 GCF_000687185.1 Egretta garzetta | reverse complement strand
CGGGCGGGCGCCAGTGCCCCGCCGCCACGGCCGGCGCGTCGCGATCGATGGCGAAGCCGCAGGAAGAAGCACTGAGGCAGGGAAGGAAGACCTGCGTGTGAGAAGGTCTCATCACAAACAGGCAGCGGGCTCACTTTGCAGCTTAAAACTGTGCAGCTCGAAAACACCTCCAGTTTCTTACCGTGATGTGAAAACGGATCTACCCCAGCCTTGTGCAATCTTGGAATGCACAAAGCTCCATCACAAGACGTTTTCTGATGATGCAACTGCAAAGGGCTACAAAAATGATGAGGGGACTGCAACATGTCCCCTATGAGGAAGGGCTGAGGGAGCTGTGCTTGTTTAGCCTGAAGAAGAGAAGACCGAGGGGGGATCTCATCAACACACGCAAATATCTCAAGGGTGGATGTCACGAGGACAGAGCCAGACTTCCCAGTGGTGCCCAGCGCCAGGACAAGGGGCAAGGGGCACAAACTGAAGCAGAAGAGGTTCCAGTTGAATGTGAGGAAGAACTTCTTCACTTTGAGGGTGACAGTGCACTGGAACAGGCTGCCAAGGGGGGGTGTGGAGTCTCCTTCTTTGGAGATGTTCAAAACCCACCTGGACGATGTGCTGTGCAACCTGTTCTGGGTGAGCCTGCTTGTGCAGGGGGGTTGGACTGGGTGATCTTTGGAGGTACCTTCCAGCCCTTGCCATTCTGCAATTCTGTTACTGGGAGAAGAAGATGGTTTGCCATAGACTTTGCCTTCTGCTCTCAACATCTCTGCCTTTATTAGAAAAGATAAAGGGTTCTGCCTAGAGGTCTCTCTCCACTGTAACATGTTTTTTTTGTCCTTTATGTTAACTTCATCTTTGTGTTGCTAGTTTTGAAAACATTTACACACTGGGACATTTCCATGTTGCTAGTCTCCTCCTTGGCCTCTGAAATTCCTCTGTTTCTTTGACTGTTACTACATTAGGCAAAGTATCACGGCTGGACACCTTCCCCTCCCACCCCTCCCTTCTTCTTGGGCTCAGCTTCACTCCCATATTGCTCTACCTACTCCCCCCAGCAGCGCAGGGGGATGGACATGGGGGTTGGGGTCAGTTCATCACACGTTGTCTTTGACGCTTCTTCTTCCTAGGGAGAGGACTCTTCCCCTACTCATGCGTGGGGTCCCTCTCACGGGAGACAGTCCTCCACGAACTTCTCCAATGTGAGTCCTTCCCACGGAGTCACAGTTCTTCATGAACTACTCCAGCGTGGGTCCATCCCTCCCACAGGGTGCAGTCCCTCAGGAGCAGACTGCTCCAGCGTGGGTCCCCTGCAGGGACACAGGTCCTGCCAGCAAACTTGCCTCGGCGTGGGCTCCTTCCCCACAGGTCTGCAAAGTCTTGCCAGGAACCTGATCTGGCGCAGGCTTCCCACGGGGTCACAGCCTCCTTCCTTTGGGCATCCACCTGCTCCGGTGCTGGGTCCTCCCTGGGCTACAGGTGGAGATCTGCTCCCCTGTGGGCCTCCCTGGGCTGCAGGGGCACAGCCTGCCCCACCATGGTCTTCACCACGGGCTGCAGGGGAATCTCTGCCGCAGAGAGCACCTCCTCCCCCTCCTTCTTCACTGACCTTGGTGTCTGCAGGGCTGTTTTCTCTCACATCCTCTCACTTCTCTTCTCTCTCCAGCTACTGAGCCGCAGCCATTTTTTTTTTCCTTCTTAGATATGTTATCACAGAGGCGCTTCCACTGTTGCTGATTGGTTTGGCCTTGGCCAGCAGCAGACACAGGGAAAACTCCTGGCAGGTTCTCACAGAAGCCATCCCTGTAGCCCCCCCACTACCAAGACTTTGCTACACAAAGCCAATATACAGCTTCAGGGGGGCCTTGTAGCAGACCCCTAGTAGCGACACAGAGGTTTTCAAAAGATGGAGCAAGGCTCTATACAGTGGTACATGCTGGGAGGACAAGACACAAAGGGCAGAACTTCAAACAAGGCATTCAGGGCTGTATATAAGGAGAAACCTTTTCACCCTAAAGGCAGCCAAGCAGAGGAGCAGGTTAACTGGAGAGCTTATGCCATCTCCATCCTTGGAAGTTTTCAAGACATGACTGGATAAGCCGTGAACAACCTGGTGCGACCTGGCTTTGAACAGGAAAATTAGACTAGGTGACCTCCTGAGGTCCCTTCCAACCTGAATTATCCCATAACTATATGATTCAAAATGTTACAGCCAGCCATTTCCAGTGTGAATCGACCTCAACGCATGCACAAATACTCTCTCTTTTAAAGATCTGGCTACATTGTCAGTTGTTACAAGCTGACATGGTTCCTTGAGTTTTATCTCTGTGTGCACCAGCTGACAGTGCAGACGTTCACAGAGGACACCTCAATTCAGAGAGACTACAGGTACATTTAAATTCCTGTTGAACGTGGAGAAAGGGAAACTGAGACTAACAAAAGCAGCCTGTTTGCCATGCTGCCTGCCTGCCTCAACTCCCATGTAGTCTATTTCAGCGCTTTCAAACAAGCTGAGTTTGAGTATACCATGACAAAAGCTGTAATTAGAAGTGCCAGTGTCTTTTTAGATGGAGTTCAGTGCTGTTTGCCAGATGTGTTCTTTGGGACATTCCTCCTTGTTTAGGAGAGGAAGCCCCTTCCCTATGTGCTTAGCCCCTGTTGTATTCTCACCTAGCTTAGAGACCTCTTCTCTTGCTTTTCTTCAAGAACTTGTCTACGATGCATCTTACCTCACCTGCTCCATTGGCCTGTCCTGCCTTTCTTTTCCACATAGACTGTCCTATTAAACTGCCTTTCTTTTGTATGGATCTAATAGTCCTTCCCCTCTCAAGAGACAGAGGCCCAAGAGTTGGAAAGCTGAAGCTCATGTGAACAGATCTTTACTGCGATCGGGGAAATACACTGAACTGCCTTATAAGGGCATCAGAATTTGTCCTGTTTCAAAAGCCTAAGGAAGTAATCAATACCTCCTTTTACAGAAATGTGAAAATGCATTCAATTAACGAGTAATTCAGGTACATTACTGCATTATCTGCCAGTGCAGGGTAGTCACAGGGTTTCCTTAGAAGTTACCTGTGGAATGGTTGTTTTTATCGTTAAGGTGTAAATGAACGTGAGATTTGGGCTATTTTTTAATGCCTAACTCCCTCAGATACATATTTATATGCTGTAACACATAGGCATGTGTGACTTATACTTGTTGTGCTTTAACTTCTTATCTCTGAGCAACCAGTCTAACCAGTCAAAACAACCTAAACTATCTGGTGATTGTCTTCAGCCAAGTCTGCCGCCACCTCTGCTGCCAGCAGGCACGGAATAGGGCAGCAGTTGAAGACAAGCCATCCTTTCCATTTCACATGTGTAGCAGGGATGCGGTCCCAGACAGTGGAAAAGAGTGAGGCAAAGAATTATTATCAGAGCTGTCACATTCGTAAATGCAATAGCTCACTAGAGGGATTTGATACCAGTTTCTGACTCAGAGCTGGTCATCTTAACTGCAAGGTTTCTACTGCCTTCATGTCTGCACTCAGGATACTCATCCAAAACCATAAGAATAAGATAGCTGGAAGCAATCCCAGTTTTTGGAAGCAATTTCAGCTTTTTTTTTTTTCCTTTTTGTTTATTTTTAGCTATCAAGGTGTTGTTTCAAGAAGAAACAGCAATTTGCATGAGCCAAAGAGGATGGAGTTACATACAACTAACATTAACTGTCTGCACTCTCACAATGGCAGGAACCTGTGCAGCTAAAAAGAATGAAAGAATAAATGCAGCTACCTGTTTTAGAAGCGTAAAACCAGAGAAACAGCCGGACTACAGAAACAGTTTGAAGTGGCTGTATCACAGAAAGCAAGGCATGCAGAAGGGCCACTACTGGTCAAGGTCACAGTCAGAGTCACAGTCCCAGTGATGTGAAGCTGGAACGTACTTATGTCAAGTCGGGCAAGTACTGTTTGTCTCCCACAGTTCTGCTGGGACAGTATTATCACCCATTTTAAGCAGCAGTGTGTTCTTGGCCGGCAGCTTACTGTGGTAAAGCTGTGCTAGGTTGTTTGGGTCAGGCTATCTGAGGGGGGTCATCCTCCAGAAACTGTAGTCAATAGTCAACTTTATATTCAGAGTGCTTTGGAACTCATTTCAGATAACTAAATGTCATCAACAGTCAAAGCACATTATGGGGAAAAAACATAGAATCATAGAATAGTTTGTGTTAGAAGGGCCTTTAAAGGTCAGCTAGTCCAGCCTCCCCTGCAATGAGCAGGGACATCTTCAGCTACATCAGGTTGCTCAGAGCCCCATCCAACCTGACCTTGAACATCTTGATTAACACTAAAAAATTCTATATTCTCATGGATAAATATCCTGAAGCATTTTGCAGTTTAGAAGATTTTGTGGAATTCCAGCAAGCCTTTGATTCAGAATCAACATTCCCATGTACTCGAGCATAGACTACAGATACACATGAAGTGTGCAAAGAAGTAATTACTACCTTTATGTTTTAATCGTAAAATCTAGAGCTGACAGAGGTCAAAGGACTGCCTTTGTTAAATATTGCTTGGTGGTTTTTCCAGTCTTTATATATATAAATATATAAAGAAGTATATATAAAATGATAAGATATCCATCATGTCTCAATGGACTGTTTCAAAAGGTTTGCATAAATCTCCAAGCTGCAGTAAATATGAGGGATTTTTTGCTCATGCAGGAACTGTTGTTCTACAGACTGATAACTGAAAGATGAAACAAACAGGAACAAATTACCACTTCTTAGGTAAACTTTTTTTTTTAATAACGAATTGTCACACAGATGAAAACAGGCAAAATTCTAAAAGCATCCACTTTCTAGGTTTTGACAAGACTAGTACAAAGTGTCAAAATGTAATTTACTTACTTTTATACCCAGATGAAGCTTTTGCAGTATTTGGTATGCTATAACTCGTTAAACTCAAGTACTACAACTCTAGGGCAGGCAGCACAGGAAAATCCTCATTTTTACAAGTTTCCTGGCTTGGTAGAGGTGTATTCTGTAAATCAAGCAAGTTTTACACATCGGATCTTCTGAACCTTTTGCAACCTTGTACTCTCTAGATCTAGGGAGAGAACATACTGTGACAGATAGAAAGCCTTTGATGCAACAGAGAAGTGCAAGTTCTGGTACATTACCCCCGGTTTATGTAGAGGATTAAATGAGTTCTATGTGCTGTTAATATCACATCATATTTTTATCCCTGAAGTAATACAGTAAACTGTACCAGTACTTCCTTGACACTCAGTATGATGAAATCTAGTTACCGAACTCCTTCATGAAGGAATTTGTTTGCAAGTAAGCTGAAAAAAATGACAATAAATAATCAGGTCAGATCCAGGCATAGGGAGGATTTTATAAGGTTGTATAAATACGGGATTAGAGGATGGAAAGCAGATGGAGCCACAGTGTTCTCAGTGATGCCCAATGAAAAGATGAGAGGCAATGGGCACAAACTGAAATAGAGAAAATTCCATTTACATCTAAGAAAAAGCTTTTGTTACTGTAAGCGTAGTTGAACACTGGAACAGGCTGTCCAGAGGGGTTGTGAACTCTCCATCCTTAGAGATACTCAAAACCCAATTGGACACAGCCCTGAGTCGCCTGCTGTAGGTGACCCTGCCAACCTCCATGGCTCTGCAGTCCTGTGAGGCAGGTTTGGCAGTGAAGAGAGTCGAGACTGGCGGCCCTTCTTTTGACTGAGGCCCTTACTGAAGCAGTGAGACTAAATGTGGCAGCCTAAAATATGCAAAAGGAGCTTCTTGATAAAATGGGCTCTCCTGGCCTTCCAGTTTCCTGGTTTCTTGGAGAGCTCCAAACACCTCCCTCCACTGGCAAATAGCTAAATTGAGCTTGCTAAATTTCTGTTTCTATAGAAAGTTTTCTTTACATATTGGTGAAATGCAATGGTATGCCATCTCACAGCTGAATTGTGAGCAAAAGCCTTTCTGAGCTGAGCCAGATCTTCAATATTGTTGACTTCTATTTTCTGAATTTCTTCTCCTACCAGTAGGCATTGAAAGAGAGGCATGACATGAAGTATATGTGGAGGCAGAAAAGGAAAATTTAAAATAAACTGTGGCTTCCAAGAATGAATACTTTAAAACACAGGCAGGGCTTTGAATGTGTCATACTGTTGGCAGCCAGTAGGAACAGAGGGCTATGGAGGGTTTGGTTTGGTTTAAACAAGCACATCAGTATTAGGAAATTGAGGGATAACCTGAGGGATAAAATGGCTCATGAAGCATGAGCTTCCTAGGCAAGAGAAGTTTCAGATTCGTAGCCTTTTCTCCTCTCCATAATTTAAGTTGGTGATGCCTCAACCAAAAGCAAATCCTGATGTTCATTTAAATGGGATACCATTTTTTTTGCAAAAATCTCACAACTGAAGAGACAAGGAAAATACTAGATCACATTTGTGTGCAGTCTACGGCCTGCAACGGAAAGAAAAAGAGAAATGCAACTTCTCATACCTACACTACAAAAAAGTATTAGTAAGTAGCTAGCATTCAATTATTTTTCTTTTTGCTTCATAGTAGCTCTACAGCTCAATTCTTGAAAAAAATTTCGTTAAAACAATCGATCTGATCACACTAGAAATAAATCAAGTGCAGACTTGTTGGTTGAAAGCACCAACAACTGCCCCTGAGTAAGAGAAGCAAAAGCTCAGATACGGAAAGTGAACACAAAGTTCTGGCTCAGTTTCAAGTTATGCAGTAAGATAGCAGGTATGTCTTTCAATATTTGATTTGATTCTTCGTATAGCCAGATTAAGAGATTATACCTTTTCAGATAAAGGTTGTAATAAAGAACACGTTAGACTACACAAGGTTAAAAACAAAGAGGGAAATTAAAATGTCTATCCTCTTAAACTCCAGAAAATAAATTATATATTATATATTAATATTTATATATAAAACATTCCACTCCACACACGAGTGTACAGAGACTTAGATCAGAAGAAAGTGCTTCAGTTTAAATATATCCATCTCCTGTGGGGGAAAAAAACCTACAGAGATAGCATCAATTAATACTGCTTTATTTTTACAAAATCATTATAGTCAGTAGTAGTAAGTATTTAACAAAACAGTAGAGACACTTACCCCAGGCAGACATAGCTGCAGGACTCATACCATATTTTAGCATTTACACTTTTGCTATCTCAGGAGCTTTTCCGGTTCTGCTAACAAAACTGAGACTTGTAAATTATAAGCCATATCAGAGCTGAAAGGAAAAAAAAACCCTGTGTAACAAAACAGCAAGGTCAAAAGGCTGAAGCTTTACATCCAGTCAGCTAGCAAATATGATGATATGACAGGCAAGCCCTTTGTGCTCCAAATACACTGATTTTTAATATTTAATATCTTATTTCCAGCTCTTACATTTTAGCACAAATAACTTCCTGACAAAGAACATATGGAATTTGCTCAGAGTTGAGGAATCACTTCTCTGGGGGGAAAAAAAAACCAAAATCAACCCCCAAAACCAAATAGGGTTTAATTTATTTATTGTAAAGGATTGTTAGCTTAATTTATGCAGTCACGTTTTGTCTCTGGACCTAGGGAACACATAAGCAATTCTTATGAATGGAGTAGCTAACTCAGTGCATTCTGAACTGCAAAATATGCAGAAACACCCACATATGGAATAACAGATTCCAGTTTAGGTTTGGTATGAGCTGTGCACACTGAAAAGCAAATTTCCATGTGACTCAAGTCTGAAGTTGTCAAAACTAGATTGCAGCTTCTGTTTCTGCACTCTAATCAGGTATCAGAAACCCAGTATATAAAACCCCATTTAATAAAGCCTCATTTCTCTTTATGCCTGATTGAACCTGTCAGCCCCCAGGATGCATCTGCTCCTTCACCAGCAAGGATGTAAGGAAACACCACCTGTGCTCCCATGGCCTTCATCCCAGACTCCAGAGTGATGTGGTCACACAAGATGCTCATTTGGCAGTGTCACTGGTGCCCACATGGATGGCAGGGGGTGATGGCCCAAGGGCTGGACAAAAAGCATCCCAGATCTAAGGTCCTGGCAAGAAGAAACCTCCTCAGACAGTATGTCTGGTCAGCAAAAGTAGAGTCTCCAGCCACCGTTACTCACTCTGTCCTCAGGAGGGGACATGTGTTTCAGGCTCAGATGCCTTTCCTGGCCGAGCTTGTTCCTGCTCACCTGTTCTCAGGGTGTTGCACCTGAGCGCCCTCAGTTCACATCTCTATGAGCAGAAGGAGCCATTCTCCTGCTGCCGGGAGTCACAAGCTCCCAACCTTCTCACCCTGGGAGTCTCAACCTTCTACAAAGTCAAGCATAGCCTATAGCTGTCCCACCTCTTACACAGCTCTCAGAGGTGAATTATTGAGAGAAGTCATCATTGTGGGGTTAACCAAAGGGTTTTATTGATGATCAAATGATAATTATCAATGATTGAATGATAATTAAATAGTAATCAAATGGTGATTAAGCAATAATTGAAAGGTAATTAAACAGTGGTTTGACAATATTTGACAATTATTTAAACAATGATTTAAATGGTGATTAGATGGAGATCAAACACTCTACTACTTACTACACTTCTAATAATTAATCTATAGCTGGATATATAAATGTCACTAGCATACAATATACTTTTAGGCCTAATATAAAATGTCACTTACCTCGTCAGAGATACCAGTTGCCAGGTAAGTGGTCTCTTGGTCTTGAGGACTAACATTGAGAGGCATCCCTGCTGAAAGGGAGATGACAGCTGTGCAGCCCACTGCCGTGCAGGAGAGCTCAATGGGCTCTGGGGTGCTACAGACATCTACAGCATAAAGTGATTGACTCGTAGTCAACCCCCCTTTGGTATATGTGCAGGAGTACAGCCATAGCAGTTTTAGTTTGTCTCATCCCAGCTCAGGCTGGTACTGTCAGCTCCTGACAAGATGTGGCCTAGACTCCTTGGTTCCTGAGAAGATAATGGCCTCGCACAATTCTCAAGGATTGCACAGCAGGGCTGATTTCAGTCAGGCCTGCTTGTTGGTGATGCCCGAACCAAAGTGCTGTTCATGCTGTCAGAGTGGGTGCACCTATCACAGCAGCACAGGGCTCCAGCTCTTGCCTCTGCACAAGTGTCTCCTTTGAATGGTCCTGTTGCTCATCCTCCCTGATGCTACATGATGTGTTGGCCTTCTGCCATTGCTTCTGCGCCAGGCAGCCCTGCATCTCAGCCAGACCTCCCACGGGTGAGGCCAGGGTCACCCCAGCCCTGGGGAGAGGCACCAGGCACTCCCCACACATGGAGGGCCTCCCCATCCTCTTTCTGGAGCTGCACCGGGCTGGTACTAAGGGATGTGCTATCATGCTAGCTCCAGCTATCCTGCACAGCCCCCCTTGGTATATCTGTGTTCCCTTGGTGTCGCCTGCTGTGCTGCTGCTGTGCTAGAGGCCAGCCCCCCCTTGCCAGCCTGATCACAGCTCTCCTCTGGTCCAGCTGAACAGGAGCAAACACCCTCTGATCCCTGGAAACCACTGACATGAGCTGCTGTGCTCCATAATAAGGACAACATAAGCAGGAGCAGAAGCCTATCTCTACCTGTGAACAACAAAAAGTTGGTCTGTTAAGTGCAAAGTCCCTGTTTGCTGTCTCTGGTTACCATCACATTTCCTCCTTCTACTCTGTAACAGAGTAGGTGCATCTAAAATGGGCTCGGCTCAGTGCAGTCCAGGGTTGATTCATGGAAAGATACATATATGAACACTGCAAGAACTGGTTTTGTAGGTGTTTATGTCATTGAGTAACCCAGGATAGGAGGGGTCTCGAGCTTAGAGCAGGGTCAACCTCAAAGCTAGATCCAACTCCAGTGTTAAAGCAGTTGCCCGCTTTCTCCCAGCAGGGCTGCTGACCTGCTCTATCGCCTTGTTATGCAGACAAACTTTACAGTGTGTAACTCAGTTCAAGATTTTGGGAGGAGTGTGAATTTTCCAATCCATGCTGCAATTAAAACAATTAAAAACCTGCTTGTGTGCTCTGTGGCATAACTGTACAGGACCAGCAGGCGGTCATCGGTGTATAATAGAAACTTTCAAGGTGTGCAGGGCAGCCAATGGCTCAGGCAACAGCATGACATCCTGGAGGGTCAGGCAGGGAAGACAATGTGGCAGTGGCACTTATCCCTGCAGAGGCCAATGTCCTTAAATTCCCCAGGGGCCAGAGGAAATGAGCACCCAACACCAAAAAGTGTTCCTCAGCTAAGTTAACAGGGATCCTGCACCTGCACATCCGCAGCATTGGGACAGCACCAATGCTGCGACGAGCCTGAAAGCAACCCCTTGGGAGAGAAGCCGAGCACAGCCCCAACCCAGGGACCTACCTGCAGGTGTCATTCAGCGCAAGGCTGGTTATGGGGCAGAAAAGCCATAAACCCTACAGTTTCCCACCACAGACCACTGGCATCATGAAAGTCTAAGCCATGGAGTCCAGTCTGGCTTTCCCTCAGAGACCACCAAAACAGAGCTGTTGTCTTTCAGCCCAGGAATTCCCTTACGAACCAGTGCATTGGCCCAAGACACTGCTCCTGGCAAGACCTCTGGCTGTGGTGGAGTCCCAGTCTTCATGTCAGCCTCTTCCCCTTCCATGAGAGTGGCTCAGCTGACGAGAGAATGAGTTCAGCTTGAGTATTTCTGTAAGGTGGACTCAACCTCAAAAGTAGTTCAATGTCCAGACAGTGCCACTGCAGGCGCTTGGGATTTGTTGTGAGTCAGGCCCTACGAACATTAGTAACTGTTAGGTGCTCTGTATGCTTAAGTTACTTTCATGTAAATAAAGGGTATCTACAGAGAAGTTTAACCCATGCACAAAAGTAAAATGTTTCTCTTGAAAATTAAGTCCTCTTGTTTCTTTTCTAACCCTTTTTTTAATGATCACATTCCAAAGCACTCATGCTACACTCCATTCTTCACTAAACAAGTGCTTTTACTCACTTCCCTTTTTTTTTTTTTAGAATAAAGCAGCATATTACATCCTCCTGGAAGGCTCCTCTCCTCCCATATGCCCACTCAGAACACTGGTATATCAAGTCATTTATTCTTGCTTCTGAAAGCTTAAGAGGTTCAATTTACCAACAGATACTTGAAGGCATCATTACAATTGTTCGTTAACAAGAGATTCAAAGATCAAAGACACATCAGGTGTTGCTGAGGTTTCTCAATTTAAACCTAAATTAGTTTCATATGGAAAAAACAGCCTTCAACACTTCCTCCTGGTGTGCTAGCATTATGTTCAGGTTGAGAAAGCAGACTTCAGGGTGGGATTTTAGGACGGCTTGCCATTGGACTGGGGGTGTAGCCAGTGGAAGGAGAATGTGAAATAACTGGGCATAGTGTTAAAGCACCAGCAGATGCTCTTCCAATAACTTTCATGTCAATGCTTACTCCAGAACTAGGGTTCTGTAGCCTCGGTAAGTTTTATCTGCAAATGGACTAAACTAAGTACTGTCAGTGTCATTTTCAGTGTGGAACAAGACCATCCAGATGGGACTCTAGTGTGGAGTAGCCCCTTTGAGTCACCACCCTCCAAATAACACATTTACAAAATCTCCTAAAAGGCAAAATTACAACACAAGCTGCATCAGGCCAATACCAAATGCTTTTTGGAGGTGGACATTTAAAAAGAGGCTTAGCCTTGGTATATGCTGAAAGCACCACAGAATTAAGTCTGGCCGTTCAGGAGCTGCTGGCATAGGGAACACAACCGAAGTATCTCAACAGTGGTTAGTAAATAGATTTTCAGTGGTTGTGGTCTGCTAAGATACTGCATTAAAAAAACAAGGTGAATGGGATTTCACTGGTGGAAATGAAGCACTGAGAGCCTGGTAGCATTCAAACAAATGTTTCACTGTAAGTCCCACTGGGTAGATTGCTCTTGGCACAACCACAGCTTTTGATTAAGGTCTGTGGTGAATGAGGCAGTCTGTTCACTGAAAGAGAGATCAACAATGGAGGTACTATTTGCACACAGAGCAGCAGTAGAGGATTACACACTCTCGTGGCATCCAAACGTTGTGCTAAGAAACAGGATAAAAAGAAACACCAACCTCTGTCTTCACTGTTATCCTTAGCTGCTGTAATCAGTGGGTGTCCTGTTGATCAGTGCAACCACTGAAGTAGATCTTAATGAAGGCTTAGTCAGATGGAAAGATGGCAAAAGGGCAAAAAAGACAACTTCAAAAATAGAAATAGTATCGCAGTGCCCGGTGTGAGATGTAATTTAGCTCCATGCTCTTGCTTTCACTAGGGGTCAGGGTGTATCCTTCCTGATGTATTATTTCTGCCCTCAGAGGCAGGAAAACATGTCAGAGAAACATCCATCTTGACTGTGCTGTATCAGAAGTGATCTGGTCTGGTCAGGAAGCCTTGAAAAAAACTAAGTCAAAGATTCTTGAATTGTGACTGCTATTTTTATTCAGAATGATAATTTGCTGCAGGAAAATTGAGAAATCAAAAAGCGAAGTATTAGTACAAACATTTGGGGAAAAATAGGCAATATCCAACTTTTCACTAAAAAGTAGTCAAGAACAGTTAATCAGCCATGTTCAGGCATAAAGGTAAGTGAAATGGTATGGACAAACATAGCCTACCGTTAGGGTGCAGCAGAGGAATTTCTGCTGCTTTTCTCTGCATCTTTAATGCTCTTTAAGTAAAACAAGCATGTGTAGGCAGTATAAAATATGGACCTCTTTTCAAGAAGCATGTTCTCTATTGCTTTCTATAATGTGCCAGCTGTTCTTTACAGCGATGATTGTTTGCTTTTGATATGGGTGTCAAATAGTTAATTTCAAAGTGACAGAAGAATGTTCCCATTTTCACACTTCAGAGAAATTATATCAGGAGTTCTTCTGACATGAATATGGAAATAGGTAACAACAGGAGAGAAAGACTGGAAAATTACGAAGATTTATTTCCAGATGCTTCCTCGTCGTCCTCCTCCATCTCCATGTAAGTGGGAAGCAGAAAAGAATAGCAAGCCTCAGCTCTTAGCTTTTGCACTGAACCTGGCTCTGTTTTCCTCTTGGTTCTGAAAGAAAAAGTTTGGCACAACCTTCTACTATGACTGAAAGAGTTGTCCAGAGTAAAAATGGTATTTTGCAATTAAGGCCTAAATAAGCACTGAAATTAATATCAGCAGGTGGATTAAACATGCAAACAGATGAATGACACCTAAGGAAAGTGAAATACTCCCTGCTGCTGTTCTCGTATCTTTTGTTAGTGATGTAGGAGCTTTTATTTGTTACCAGAGCAAGGCTTTAACTGCCCCATTTAAGTTCAGTTATCATCCACGGGGACTTCAGAGGACAAACATTAAGGCAGAGCCTTCGCTAAGGTAATAAGACACATCCAGATGTTTTTTTTCCCCTCAGAAATTAGCAACGAGGGATGCAGAAAGAATAACCCTGTCCTTTCTACCTACTGAAGTCTTGTGCTGTCTGACCACTGCTAGTATGTGGAGGCAGTGGAAAAGACTCTCTGCCTCCTGATTTAGAGCCCAGGTGCTGTTCTCCTCCCAGAGGCTCACAGTAAGTTTTGCACGTTATTTTGCACATTAAGTCCCTCACTGCAGGGCTACTGGGTCGTCTGAGCTGTCTGTAAAAGTGAAAAATGACAGTATGCCTTGGCTGGTGTAAGTCACAATAGGTCCACTAAAAGCTGAGCAGCTACAGCAGTGTGGATCTCATCAAGTAGAAATCCAGACTTTGAGTTTTTAGCCAGCACAGGAATAGTTCAACATTTGCTGAATTAATTACTCTGAGCCTTTTCCATCATTTGTGGCTAGTATATTAACCCTTGCAGAATCTATCCAGAAGTTAACCCATGTTTTTATGATAACGGCATTATATACTTATGATTGGTTTCCCTACTCATTTTACTAACAGTGCCTGTCTCGAATTTCAACACATTTTCTTTTTGGCCCAGTTTCCTCTTTTTCTAACCTGCTTTTATTCTCAAAGCATTCTTTGTGACTTGTCCTCACGCTCTTCATTTGGAGGATTATTACGTGTTGTTTATTTTTCTAAACAATCTTATTGCAAATGACTTCAAAATTATCTTCATTTGTCTGCAAATGACCACAACTGTTCTGGTATCACCCTTGTGTTCTATGTAATACCTTCATAGTTTATGTCAAACTACTTTTGCATAATTTCTACCAGTGACTGCTTTAAAACTTCCATCCCAGTGGATTCAGAACACTGCAGCAGTGATATTAATGCATCCAGCAAATTTAGATTTCATCTTAACGCTTCTCTGCAAAGCAGAAATTATTCTGAAATTTGAGGTAAGGCCATCACCTCTGTTTCTAAAAATTATCTCAGTTACACTCAAGCCAGCATAAGAGTGACAATTTGCTCTACATCTTAACTCACAAAAGGCTTCATGGAACTCAGAAGGGCAGAATCAGCAATTGTTTTCCTCTCTCTGGAGCTGCAGAAAGACACATTTGATGAAACATCTAGGCCTCCACCAACCTGGGTTAATACAGCTTTTAAGACTGGAGACCACACTGATTTCAGCTGCATTGCTGAAGGAAGGTCACAAAGGCTCCTTCTTCTCCTTGGCTTTGCAAGTAACTGATGCTTGAAACCCACTGTTGATGCCTTAAGGGTTAAAGTTAACGATGTTACAAGTGGCCTATGTGCATAAGACTTCGGCCGTGTTGTCTAGTTTGCTGGTGCTTTGCTGAAGTCAGTAGTTACTTAGTGGATTTATACAGGACAGGAGGAACCGGGAGAGGGTAAATTAAGAAAGATAATGATGATTTGTCAAGGTTGCTTGACCAGGAGGAACGAGAACAAACAGTGCATGGAAGATAAAGGAAGAGAAATAACAGATGGACAGTTGGCAGGAGGTGCTGGCCTTGAAAAGTGAAAAGTTAAAAGCAAGGAAGATGTTTTGCCTTCAACCAAAAGACCCCCAGACGCGACCACCAGAATAGATTGCACGTGTAAAAAGGAGGGACAATATGTTAATGGTTTCTTAGAACTCTCCACCTATTCCTAGAAATAATTTGCATAACCATGAATATTCATCTAGAACATGTATTTAGACTGTAAGAGGTAGTACAGAGGTGTGCATGATAGGTGGAGTGATCCCCCATGCACCCAGCACTGCAATAAAGAATGCCTACTTTCTAAGAACTCTATCTTTGAGTCTTAGAAAGTTTCTTTTATCCATGGTTTTTGGTATCACTGTTTCTTAGGAGGAAAAGGCACAGGCTTTTTCAAGTCTGTATGGTTTACTTCACCTGTGAAAACAGCACATCACTTTGGCTAAATCTGCACAATCATGCAGCTCTTGTAAGCTTTCCTTAAACACCAGTTAATCCTAACCCAGAATCTGCTTGCATGTAGGCATCATTAGCAAGCGCAAAATTTTGAACGTGAACTTGTTCCCACATTGCAGCAAAATTGTAAATTAAAGCAAAGACAATGTTACTGTTTCTCCTTCCTATTCTTGTAAGAAATCTCCCTGCTATTGGGAGTGGAGTAACTCCTGAATTGTGAGATATGAAAAAAAAAAATTCACCATCAACTTACTTCTTACAAGTGAGAAAACTCACTGGAACAGGTCCCACGGAAGTGGGTAAACCAAGTTCTGGATGTCAGGGCGGCTACAAAGAATTACTAGTCAGTACAGGGAATGGAAGGAAGGATAGTGGTGTAGTGAACACTCAAGGCTGTACACTTACCAGTCACCAAACACATGACAGTGAGCATGTTGTAGGAAATGGATGCCTCTCAGGCAAGGGTTAGTGACTGTGTGCAAATTCTTGAGGCTGGTACAGCTGCAAAAAACTGAAAACAGGTAGCTCAGACTGGCCACATGGTATATAATATAGCAGCCTGGGCTCCAGAGTTTGTTTCTTCTACCAACTTTCTCCACTAGTTTTCTCCTGCCTTCATCCCCTTTCAGCTGTATCATAGAATTGTCTGCGTTGGAAAAGACCTTTAAGATCATCAAATCCAATTGTTAACCGTTAATGTATCAGATGAATAACATCTTCTGTCAGAGTCCTGAGCTCAGTAGGGAGCATTAGTGCAACTACGATATAAACTGTGAACGGCACAGATGCAACCTAACTGTGTGCAGGGGGATTACACATTGCGTATACACCAACAATTTTAAAGAGTATTTTGAATATGGGTTGTTTTAAGGATGAGCATGCCCCAAAATCCAATCCAGGCTGAAGTCCTCTACACCATTCCAGCGACGCAGGGAAGTACACTGGTGGCCAGCAAAGACTGCTGTATTTGCTGCAAGTTGTATCATTACTCCCAGTAGGGACAGGAACTGCCCTCCCACTTCTATGGTGCACACAGTTGTTCTTTCTGACGCTCAGTACGGTGACTATAAGCTGACCAGAGATTACCCACTTCTTAAGAAATTCTGCAAAAGTGTTATGTAGTCTGGTGTTGAAAGCACAGTGCTGACAGTCAAGTGACAGTGGTTTTACTCGTCTCAGTCTCAATTTGTGCTTTGATTTTGGGTACATAATCCCATTCTCAACTCCCTTATCTTCAGTTCGTATGGTGGAGTCGAACAAGTGCTTTCATTCTGCAAGAGTGCTGTATGGGTCCTTGACGGTACATCTGTGTGAATTTCGACCTGGGAGCAAAAATCAGGATCTGAACTCCCCAGCCAATGCCCTCTTATTGACAGTGAATGACCCCAAACCTCCGCTAAACCCCATTTAACCAGTAGATGGCAGAACTTAAACTTTTATTTTCATACTGAACTATGAAGTTCAGTAAGCGTTACTGCAATTATATGAATTGAAGACTCATTTAAAGAAAGGCACTTAGGTAAATCAGTGCTAAGACCAGAAGCAAATTATAATTATTAAAATATTCTTGACCACAGAATTTCCTTTGGAGGATGCACAATCACCTCATTACAGAAGAGAAGCAGCACCTCACTTATTTAAATAACCAGAACCCACTCTGGTATTTCTAACCACTCTCTGCACTAGATTCTCTCTTTTCATATTTGTACTACTGTTGCACCGTGACAATTCTAACAGCTTATAACAGTTGGTTGTATATGACTGATGATGAAATCTGAGCATGAACTCCTTTGTGAGCTGCCAAATAAATTTACTTTCCTGTTCTTAGGACAAGCTGTAGGCCATAAGGTACAAGCTACCACCTCACCGGTTCCCAAACTCATTTGCAGATGGCTTCCTGGAGTGAAACACTTTTACTGACCGGTGGATTCATCTGAAAATATTAATTCATATCATGCTCTGCAGAACATAGTATGTTATATGATATACCCTTAGGTGCTGCTTCTAGAGACATAGCACCCCAGAGCAAACCTCATCAGGCAGTTTCATTAGACTGCAGATAGCCAGGAAAAGCAGGAGGACACACACAGACTGTACTACTGAGGGACACTTCTTTGGGATGACTACTTGAAAGGGCAAACAGCTCTCAGTCCTCCTCTAGGCTGACAGCTCTACCTGTCTATTGTCTCCCCCCTCATGGCAGTCCTAGCTCAGTTTGAGACTGATTGCAGCAATCCTGTGATTGCTGCAACCTCTGCAATCAGCTGAGACTTCATGGAGGATTACCACAACATAGAAGTCTACTAACTGATGTATGTTAAGGCTTTGTTGGCTGTAATGCGCTGAAAGCTGCCCCCTGGGAATCCCAAGTATTTGTAATTTCTTGATAGGATCAGAACGAGTGAAATATATTTAGAGGGGCAACAGTGAAGTCAGCTAGGGACTGAACAGACACGATAACACCCCCTGGACTTCTGGGACACTGCTTGGTGAATAACCTCAAAGAACACTCTAGAAAGAATGTGAGGTTACACCAAGTCTCTTGTAAAGGAATTTCCCCATTAAGACAGAAGGGACAAAGGACTGACACACAGTTCCTCATCTGCTGTTAAATAATTTTATGAAAAACCCTAAAAACCAGGAAGTCACAAGCACTGGGATGCTCATAACTGCAACATGAAAGATATTGTTACTGCTATTTGCATCCATCTTTGGTGCAAGAACTACAAGTCATTTCCTTTAACTCTGATTCAGCACAATGCATTATTGCCCAAGAAAACTGTTGGACGTCCTTGCAATCTGATCTTAAAACCAAGAACCCGTTTCAGTGAACAATGGATCTAATATAGTACTCACCTCCTAGCGGTCTTGGGAGAGAGACAAACTCACAAACTTTTAATCATCTGCTAAATAAGCCATGCTATTTTAAAATCAGCCCCACTGAAAACAATGACAGGCTGAAATACTCATGCTGCGAGCACCAGCCTGCAATAATCTTCAGAGAGCCTTGTCGTACACCCTTGAATGAATAGCCCATCTTCCAGTTCCATCGTGGCCTCTGTGTCCCTAAATATAACGAGCAGATACTGCAGTACTGCTCCCTTTCTTTCTGTGGCAAGAAGTCTTCCCTGCCCCCCCCCCCAACCCCGGCGGGCTCCCCCCCACCACGAACAACAAAAA
>NW_009258669.1:6917920-6919615 GCF_000687185.1 Egretta garzetta | reverse complement strand
CAACCTCGGCGGCCTCCCTTCCACACAGAACAGAAAATACAAACCTTGCAGATACTCACTGGGAGAAGTCAGAGCTGACGAATGGATTTCCCATTTCTATTGCTGACCTGCTATTTCACTAGTCTTTGCTCTTTGCCCAGGGGATTTTAGGTCAATCAGATTTTGCAGCAATTGCTTTGGTATCTAGGTGTGAAGGATTTTATTCATGATTCAAAACTCAGTGACGCACATAGGCCTTGGAAGCCTGTTCTGTCAGAAACAACATCAACAAAAAAATTACAATCCTTTTTTTTTTAAAAGGAAGTGACCCAAAGAGTTATTGCAGGACTTTATCTCACCAAGAGGAACATACTGAAATGCTTTTATTAACAAAACATACACAAAAATAAAAAAAAAATATATCAATTAATGCAATACCTAAAACTCTAAGGAAAGCACTAAGAGGTTTTAGAAATTCTCTGGCTTCTCATACCACCAGAGTCGTCTACTGTTTTGTGGTGTCCTGAAGAAAACATGGGCCTTCTCCTTCCACTGCCAAACTACAATTATGACTTCATTCTGAAAAACTCAGTCTTGTGAACCTCTCTGGCCAAAGGTTTGTAAAGAATATTATGAATGATGTCCAGTTTCATATCCAAGTTAACCATCTGTTAAAGCAAATAATATGTTCTAAAAACTCATTCAATTCTAAAAAGACAACTTAGTGCATGTGAACTACTCGACGAGATAATTATGCTGAACAGGAAACAGGCCAACCTGGAAAAGATTTTGAATGATAATTCAAAAGTACTGTATTTTGTAGATGACATTTAGAAGTATCAAGTCAGATAATAGAAATTTTAAGTACAGAAGGGCCCTAGAAGTCTTAACTGTGCCAGTAAAGTCTGTAGCAGGTGTGCCAAAGCCAGGATTTCAGTATTTACTTTAAAAAAATGCTATACGATGTATCTTGTTTGCTAGACTCTGAGAGCGTACCACTCATTTTCCCTGGTCTGCAAGTTCCAGCTGGGCAGTGTGTAGGCAGGAGGATCCGCCAGCACAGGTCAGTGTGCAGGAACCCAACCCACAGCCAAACATGTGGGGGCATTTTCTAGGTTTCATCCTTCTTTCCAAGCAGCGCAAAGCACTTCCATTTTTACTTTTTGCATCAGCTTGCTCATCTGAGACGGGCTCCTCTGCAGTAAAGCCAGCAAGGAGCCCTGTTTGCTCTTAGCCTGAGCTTTCCTTGGGGAAAAACCAAAACATCACAGGTCTTCTCTTCCTCCAGCTCCGACTCAGTGGTTAGCAAGTCTCCTAGCCACTCCTCAGGTCTCCAAGAGACCTTTTTCAGACTTTTAAGATACATCTACGCTCTTTCCACACAACTCCTGGCTATCTTTAACTCCCCCTTTCCTATTTATTTAATGATTTTCCCAGAATCAGATGCTTTTTAATTTTCATTATTCAGGCCCAAACCACATGCTGTTCTATTGCGGGCATGCTGGGCACTGTAGAAGAGCTCGTAGCACTCGGTGGTGGTGGAGATGTTGATCAGGTCCTCTAGGACACCCTGTACTCTGACATTGTTCTTCGATACTGGCGTCACGATATTGACCTTGACAAGTTTGTAAGTCAACAAGCCGGTTTTGCCGACTGCCAGGCCCGAGCGCTCTACCCCCGGCCCTCCCCTATCTCCCCGCCACACGGAAGACCGCC
>NW_009258669.1:6909987-6917059 GCF_000687185.1 Egretta garzetta | reverse complement strand
TCCTTCCGAGACCCGGCTTTGAACCTGCTCGCAGCGGGTACCGGAGTCGGCTTTTGCAGAGCTCAGAAGGAAGACTGGGTTTAGCGGAAGGTGAAGAGCGGGAATGGAGGAGAACTTGTGCTGCCCTGTCCTCATCTAGGCAAAGCTTTTTCATTAATTTTCCTACTGGAACAACTCCAACCTTGTCTATTGGTGTTTCAGTGGTAGTTAAATAATATAGTGCACAGGGTGCATAGTAAGCACGCAGCAGCCCTGCTGTGTTGCAGAAAAACCCAGTAGAACTGCAATGTTAGTAGGTGAGACAGAGAAGGGATGGAAGAAAAGCATTAGAAGGGGAATCCTATATTAAGGACCAGGTTTTAATAATTTCGATGTTTTGTTTTGGATGACTAAACAATCTGTTTTGCATTCATGGCACAGACAGCAGGTGCACATGCTCTGTAACAGTTATGGGGCTTGTAGCACAGATGCAGATGTTTGCCTTGTAGTCTAACCTGGCTGAGGACCGTGGCTGTGGGGATGGCTGATTTCAGAGTCTGGATTAGGTATATGTTTGGATTAGTCCTTGTGTATCTGTTCAGCACATTGCTGTGTTTCATAACGCTGCCACACTCCCCTCTTATTTTTTAACTGGAGGTTGTACTTTGATACTTGGTTTCCACCTCTAAAGGTAGCATAGGTGGGAGGCTGGGAGGGGAAAGATGGAGAGGTCTGGACTTGAGTATTCTTTAGCATCAGCAGGAGACTTGGTCTAAAACAGAGGATTCTCTCTCCAAACAGTTGGAATTGAATTAATATCGCTAAGCACTCTGTGCTGTTGCTATTGTTCAGGCTGGCTCATTATCAATCCACAATACTGAAGTAAAGGAAGACCACCCCAGAAAAGATTAACACTGGAATGTTTATTTAGTACTGCTTTGCTTAAAAGCAATTGTGCTCCATCAGAGTGTCCTAATAAACTTCTGGGGATTGTTACTTCAAAGAAAGTAAGAGGAATTTAATCTGCATAGAGTAGGAAGTGCAGCTGATGCTTGAGCCCTCCAGGATTTGTGGTGTGAGGGAGGAGTTATTCAGAAAATTGTCAGTATTTTACTCGTCCCGGACTTTGTAAAGTAGAGGAAATTCCTGGAGAGGTTTTCAGTGTATGAAGGAGTCTGATCACTTAGCGGTGCTTTGCAGAGTATATCATGCAGACTACTGCTGAACTTAAGACTGTAGGGCTTTCAAACTGCATGTTTTTGTCATATCCAACCTGTAATTTTTTCTTTCTCTCTGGTTCCCTTTAGCCAGAGGATAATACACTCCCACTTTGATATTATTCTGTGGAGTTTTTATAGTAACGGTGGAAGAGCTGAAACAGTAATTGCAGAAAACCACAGGAGAAATATTATTAGTATTTAAATAGTAGGAATAGCACCAGCAAATCTCTTTTGCTAATGTTTTCCAACATAGACTCTCACTGTAGGATTTCACCATGTAATAGCTGGAAATTTTCTCCCTCCCTGGTATAATGATCCACTTAAGATCACTGGAAGGATATGAATTGAAGAGTGGTCCCTTTCCTTCTTTTGAAACAGAGAGAAGGTGGAGAGGAGTCTTAATTTCCAGTCTGCTCTGTTTGTGTGACTAGGAGGTAAGAATTTTTCAGGGTTTTTGCCTTCAGTGCTGCCTTAGGGACTGGTTAGTTCAGGAGAATTCCTCTAGGTATTTTGGCACTTGCTCACAGGAATTGGGACATCCCACAATCCTAGGGTCAGGACTCCAGAAGCTTGTAAAAGAGGGTGTTTAGTTTTGGTTGGGTTTTTTGTTTTGGTTTGTTTTTTTCCTAGCTTTGTGGAAATCTGTTCTGAAAAAGCCGGTTGAATTAAAAATGTTTTGTGGAAGCTTCATTTGCCTCCCCAGGGAGCTTGGCTAGTAAACTCTGGGAACAGCTAGTTGGAATTGATGAAACCTTATCAGATATGTGCTTGTTCTGCTTACAGGCTGAAGCCATGGGTGTTTGAAAGCTGATTTCATCTACATGAACAGCTGAATAGCTGCCGAGATTGTAGGCAGCAATTTCTCTTGTGAGAAAACTCTTTTGTTGTTTCCAGAGCACAAATTCAGGATTTGTCTTGAAATGTCTTGAAAAGTTAGGACTTCTTCCCCGTCATGCCAGATTTATTTCACAACAGTAGTAATCCTCTCATCGGTCCTTCATCCTGAAGGGACTCTTTCTTTGGGAGGGACACATATCTTTGATAGCTCTGAAACAGTTTAGGTGGCAAGTTGCACAAAAGGAGTTTTAGGGGTGCAGAGACAGCAGTTTATAGAGCTGGTACAATGGTGGTGGCTTGAGTAGTGGGCTGATTCACAATACTCACATTTTGTTTCCCCTTCCCATGCACCTCTGCTGAGTTCCTTCCCCCTTCGCACCAGCCTTTTGAATCAAACAAACCAAGACTAAGATGTCTTTTAATCCTGCCTACTGAAATTGAAACCAAACTTCAGACCAAACCTTTGTACACACTTACAGCACTCTGTGTATTCCAAACTTTTTGCAGCTCTTCCATGTTAAATTATCAGTGGGAATGTGTTTCTGTATGTTACACTGTTTTTTGGTTTGTTTTTTTATTTTTATTTTTAACTAACACTGGTTCTTTGTTAAAACTGGTCCATGCTGCATATTTGTTAATGAACAGTCTAAGGCTGCTAACATAGGGGGAAATCAGCAGCAAGTTTGTAGAGAGGTAGGAACTAGGTTAAAGTTCAAAGCTGCTCTTTCAGGGAGGGGAAAAAAAAAAAAATCAAGGCTTCATTTTTCAGTGTTCCGTAGCCTCCAAATAAGCTTCCCTGTATTCTCAGGCATAATACTGCACATTTTTCTGCAGCAAAAAGAAAATTAGTCTTTACTTTTTACTCAGTGGTGAGTGTGCTTACACAGCATTCCCTTAACACGCCTGTTTTATTAAGATCTACATTTCGTTAACTGTAAGTCTAGATTGCGTTCAAGAGGCTGTCTGAAGGGTACTAGGTACGTGTGCTTGCCTGGGTCACCAAAAACTGCCAAGATGTATAAAAGAGAAGAGTTTTGACTGTCCTTTAGGCAGTAAGTGAGCTAACTGTGTTGAAGTGAGGGTGGAGGTAGTGTTCGGCTTTCTGGAGGCATGACTTGAGGAACTTTAATATCCACATCTTGGAACTGGGCATGCATCTAAACTTCCATATCACTTGGAACTAGAGTTGCTTTAAGACCTAAAGGTTTGATTTCACAAGTTTGATCTCTGAACTAAATCTTCAGTTCCTACATGTGCAGTACAGGGCTGCTAACAAAGTGAAATCGTCAGAATGCTTGTGACAAACTCTGAAATACACAGATTGTAGGAATATGCACTCACTAACCTGTCCAGTGCACTGAAAGTGTAGTACATTATGGCTCTGAATAAATAAATACTTCATCATTGCTGTCAGAGTTCTAGGCATCAAGAGAAAGCAGTTAAGTCTGCAATCCAGAGTCCTGTTTGTGTTTCAGTACAATGTTGAAGTTGAAAGGGGCTCCCTGAAACTTTGGTTAGAGAGTGTTTAAAAACACCTCCTTTATGTGTTACTGCATTTTCTTCCAGTGTGCAATAATGGTGTAGTTTATACCAGCAGTTCAGTCATCAAGTTGTTAGTTGACTTCTCTCTAAGGATCTATACATAATGGTGGACTTCTCCGTGTAATGGAGGAACCCAAAGGTTCTTTCTCAAATCTCTTAACTGTTAGCACTGAAATCTCATCACTGACTGCTTACAGCAGTGCAGCACTGTGTATTTCTTATATAGTGGCCTGATCTGTCACAGGTAGAGTAAGTGTTAAATAGTAAGAGCTTCTCTTAATCAAAACAAGAAACCTGTGTTTATTGCAACAGTAGTTGTACTCATCTGTTGTGCGCATCCGAAAGTAATTATAGCTAGATGCATTACAAAACAAGACTCTGCTTGTTCTAGTAGTGGTGTTGAACTCTATCCAAATTCTGGGGGCACTTGTGTTTGGGTTTTTTTACTTTTTATTTGGTTTTTTTGCAGTGTTTTTTTTTGTATGTGTGGTTTTTGTTGTGTTGAGTTTTTTCTCCTGGGGTAACAAAAACATTTTTCATAGGCAATTTGGATATTTAAACTAATTTTTTTTTCTACCACACAAATATCTATATTAGTTTTTCTGTTTTTTCTAAACTGAATTGAATTATGGGTGGATTTACTTAGAAAAGTTTTACTACTGCAGACACCTGACTAATACTGGAGAGTTTGTCTTTCAGTGTCAAAATGCAGATTTCTGGCAACATGCTTAACACTGGTATTTTCCTACCTTGCTTGAAGCAAGGTAGGCATACACAGAGCATGCTGCAATTCCAGTAGGACAGAAGTTCCTATATGCTCGACCTGCTAAGAGATCTTTGCTCATGGCTGAGTGATCTATAACTTAGGTGAACTGGAAGTAGTCATCAAAGTTTTTAATTAAGGTCTATTGCTGAGTAGAACATGAAACCATGAGAAGAGCTATGTAAGTTGGAGAGACTCATTTTTCTGTTGAGGAACTGAGCAATAACTCTCAGTTTAAGAAGTGCTGTTCAGCTGTATATAATTATTAATAATGTCAGAAAATGCATGCTCAGTATTGGCTTGATAGATTTACCACTCTGTAGCCTGTGGCTCTGCTGCAGCTCCCTTTAGATTGTTTTTAGCCACTTGCTTTTGCTATTTAGAGGTGCTTGTCACATAGTAGCTGAGTACATACATATGTAACATACACAGACACAAATGCCAGTCAGTTGAGTGGACAAAACTAAGGGAAATAACTTGGGGAAGTAGTAGGAGAAATGATGATTGCGATGGAAGTTGGTAAGATCAGATTCGACATGGGTGGAAAATGCTGTATTTTCCAAACAAGGCCATGAGCGTTCCCTATGTCCTCTGCCTTATCACTAGGTGAAGGCTTTCGTCATAGCAGTTCTGCCAGCTCACCTCTCCTTTTCCCAGTTTTCAGTTGGAAGTTTCTTCACAGATTTCCTGCAAGTGCTAGCAAGTCTGAGCCTTCCCTTTTTTCTTGATGGCTGATAAAGTACCACCTTTGCTTTGGCTGAGTGTAACCTTTTCTAGTGTCTGGTAGAGTGTTCAAATTAAACTGCTCCTTTGCTGAGTATGCTTCCCAGTGGTGGCTGAGAATTTACCCACTCTCCAGGAAAAAGAGCTTTTACTGTGTAAAATTTGTTTAGTCAAGCTATTGGGTGTCCAGTTTTATGAATAGATGCTTAAAATGAACTCTTCCTGTTAATAATGTAGGCACCCTTGCATAGACAACAACTAAGAAAACAAAGATGGAATAGAAAAGGCAGTGGTGCAGACATGTTCCCTTCCCTGAGTGAGACTAGTATGTCTGTACTAAAATGCTGAATAACTGTGTCTGTTCTGTTACTACTTTAAGGCCTGAAGTTTAGACAGAAGTTGTCTCATCCAGAAGCTTTTTTTTTTTTTTTTCCTTTCGTATCTTTGTTGCTAGTGAACATCTGAGCTCTCATGGTAAAAGCTGAGTTTGCTGACCCACTCAATAGAGATGAATCAAGGAATGTTGTTGAACTCAGATTTTGCTAGTGCAAATGTTTTGTTGGAGTATCACAATGTAAAACTTGTGTTGCCAGAGAAATTTTGAACGCTCATGTCTTATCTAGGTATACAGACAGCATGGAACAGCTGGGGTTCATTCTTTACTCCAGAGGACAAATGTTGCATGCATAAAAACCAGCTTCCTTTTTCTATATTTGCAAAGTTGTGACCTCGTTCAAATAAATTGGCCTCTCCTGGTATTCATGGTCAGAATCCTTCTGCACTTCTGCTCCTCTGTAGGAGAAAGAAGCGGAGCTGGGAGACAGAAAAGGCAGAAATCAGACTTTTCTGTGATGAGCTAGTGTGGAGTCTGTGGGATAATTTGAGGTGTGCTGTGGTAAGAGATGGAGCTAGGTGGCATGGTCCTAAGCAACCGCATTGATGTAACAAGGTGAGTGGAAAACAGTATTGATAGTTATGGAGTGTAGGTCTAAAGATGACCAGCATTAGTATGAGCCAAATTGCAGTGTTCACAGAATTGTATTAGTAGGCACAGGAAGGGCTAAAATAAAGCTATTGTTTGGTACACTTTATACAAGTCATGCAACCCTTTGAGAAGGTTCCAGTAATGAGATTCTGTTCCCTTTTTTTGTTAACTCTCCAGTTGAACCATTTTCATAAATTTCAGTAAGCTGAAACCCCTGGAGCCCTAGGCCTGTGTCCAGAATTGCACAAACACTAAGGAACGCATGTCTGGATAATTGGAGAGGGGGAATAACTTGGGCTGTTTTCCAAGGCCAGGATGAGCACCGTTTGTGTGGGTGGTGGCTCTTACCATTAGAAACCTTTTAATCTGGACTTCTGTCTTCCTGAGGGTCACTGTGTGGAATCCCATTTCAGGTGTGACCTCCATGCAGAAAGCGCTGAGATTGTTAGGCAGAGGATCAAGTGCTTTTTTTGCTACGTGTGATCAGCTATTACTGTGGTTGTGATGCACAGGCCATGGTCAGTGCAGGTGACCCTGCCCACTGCGCCAATCCTGGGCAGAGAGATGTCGGCTCCCCTGCGTGCTAGCCTGTTTGCATATTTACATTTCAGTGCCTGCAAAACACGAATAAATATTCTGTGCTGCAATCACAAGTTAATCTGTATCTATTGCAGTGATTACTTAAAAAATGTTGGTGTACTCAGTCTGCAGAGTATTGCTCCCTCACATCTTTTTGGCAGATCACTAGCTTGAGTTTTGTGCTGTGGCCACTTGGTTTATCATTTACTGTCTGGAAACAGTAGTTGGTAAGACTGAGGCTTCTCTGGCTCTGAAATTTCCAACAGCAATGCTGTGAGTTGGTGTTTTTTCTAGATACTTTACCTTTTTGCGGGGATTGCCAAATGGCTTACAAGGTTGTAACAGAGTTGTTTGTATCAGTGTGACCAGGCAGGCGAAAAGAACATGTGTTTAGACCTTGGTTCCTCACTGATGAAAGCAGATTTGTGCTGAAGTATCTCATAC
>NW_009258669.1:6900265-6909973 GCF_000687185.1 Egretta garzetta | reverse complement strand
GTGACAAGCAGATAATGTGCCATAGCATCTTGAATTGCTGCTGTGGTTTGCCAAGATGCTGACTTGGATGGGAAATGTTACAGCTGCAGTTTATAATTACATGAAAATATATGAACTGAGTACAGTAGGCTCGTTATGGTCATATCAAAGTAATGATCTCCTGCTTTATCTGTTGGGGGACATCCCAGTGTTTTCTGTCTTCAGCTACCCTTAAACTTTCCCATGAGAAATGGGTATGCCTAAAATAAAGTTCTCAGCTTGGAAGGCAGAAAATAAAGCTCATCAGGAGCATAGATGACAAGGAGGGGGAGGAAGTAGTTTGCTTCTACAATTGAGCATATTCAAAACAGAGTTTGCTTAAAGAGGAATAGCTGAGTAGTTCATGCTGTTTAAAGGTGACACCTTAAACTTGATGGGCCTATGTGCGGGACAAGTATTTACAAACCTGGGAAGAGGGATCTTAGAAAATAACTTGTAGATGGGAATGTAAGAGGTGATATGTTTGGGGGGTGTGTAGTGTTTGCAGTCTGTTTATTTGCCTATCTTTCTGCCTTCCCTGGGCATTCAACTTTTTATCTAGAAGCTTCCATTGTTTTGTTTGACAGAACTCTGGAAGTTGTTCTTGCTGCTTTACACCCTGGATCTTCCGTTGTCACCATTTCTGCTATCTCTCCATCTCAATCTAACCTCTAACTTGGTTGTTGTCTTCAAAATACGTGAAATGTGATTTGTGCTTAAAATCCCCCATAAATGTTTTCCACGTAATCATATTCCCTGAACAGCCAATGAAACTGACAGGTGAGAGAAAATAATTTGCTTTTTGGCCTTGCATTAATTGTTTTTTCCAAATACTGGACTTTGTGCATCCTCTTGCACCAAACAGTCTCCAAGGCCTGTCAAAGGATGTGCCTATTATACCTTGATGGGGTTGGGTTTTTTTGTTTAAAAAACTGGGTCAAGGGAAGATAATGTTACTTAAATGCAGACAGGAACAGTGCCGTGGGAAAAAAACAACAGATCTGGAAATCAGGCCTGTGATTATATCTCATCTAACAAAATTTTAATCGTGACTGGGAATGTTGCCAGGCACTGAAGAGAATTGTCCTTACTCTTAAATTGTTAGCTGGCTCCTTGGCATGCGTTGGCCTAAGCATGTGCTCCCAAAAGAGCCCTAGGCAGAGTTCAGGTCTTAAGAGTGTCCTAGGAACTGTTCCATTAGGCAGTTTGCATGCAGTTAATCTTTTCTGGAGATTGAGAGATGTTTCTAGAGTGAATTTAGGCCCTTCTATGATAGTTGGCCTTGATATTGGGAATATCTCAGGGAACTTTAACTTGTATAAGTGAACCCTAAAAGTCCTAGGTCCCAGTGGAATGCTCTGTACAGTAAGTCATTAGGATACCCACAAAAAAGAAAAGATATCAAACTAAAATGATGTTTACAATAGTCTACTGTGGTTTTTGGTTTTGGTGGTTTTTTTTGTTTTTGCTGGCAACCCTAACAGGTCTTTCTGAAAACAGGAGGTTTCCCTGTGTCCCTGATAGTCAGGGTTTATAATCTTAGTCTGTAACACTGTCTGGCTCATATAAAACTATAGTGTTTTCTGTTTTAGTTTAATTTATTTTAATTTTGAATGCAAATGCCCATCTGTTTAGCTTTAGACCAATGCCACTTAAGAAATGGGACCATGTTGTCGTGATGGTTCATCAATCACAGAGGCAAAAAGGACTATCTAGAAGCAGCATAAGAGAGAATTGTGTAGACATTGAACTTCCTTTGTAAACCACGTGGTGTATCCATATTTTTCACAGTGCTCTTAGCTTCCTGCCAACTTTATCTCTGAGGACGTGTTACAAGTAGATTTGCAGGAGAAAAGTTATGACTAACACAGACTGTGCAGTACTTTTTTGTCTGGTACAGGCTTTGTAATGAGGTACAGATACATTGTGGGACATACACTTTGTATGTGGGACCAATGTTGTGGAAGTGGCTTTGATTTTTGTTTTGTGTTCTAGGGACGCTAAGGGTCTTGAATAACCATGAGCAACCCTTTTGTACGGATTGTGGAGCCACTGGACCCTAAACAGCCCCTGAAGAAGTTCTTTAATCTGAGCAAATTGGAAGATGTGAGATACGGTACGTTGACAACATAAGGAAAGCATTTCATTAACGTTGTTGAACAGAATCTGAAGAGACATTGCAACATTGGATAATATTTGGTGTCTGGAGAGAGCTATGAATTCAAAAGATGCTTCTTGAAAACAAAATTTTAACAAAATTTAATTCTGGAAATTTAGAACTACAGAAATGCTGGCAAGATCACAGTATTATTTTTTCAACATGCTGTGCACACAGGAGTCTTGGTTTTCTTGAGTAGGTGAGGAAGACTAGGCAAAATTAAGAGCACAAGTTTTCTCATATACTGCTGTGTTACTGTGGAGGGCTGGAAAGGACATAACACTGGTATGACTGAATCATCCAGAAAGATTGTTCAGCTTTAAAAAGAGTAGTTTCTAGAAAATACATTCTGAGGAGGCTTTTTCTTTAGTTCCCTTGACGCTTTCTGAATGTACTTAAGCATCTTCAATGTGGCAGTGGTAAAAATCTTACCATCTGTGCCACTGACTTAGAAAGCGAGTATCTGTAGCTTAGAACTGTCCATGTTAGGTGTTTTTCCTCTTTCAAAAAGGAAACAGGTGAATTCAGCAAGCAAGGGGAGGAACATTTTCTCTGAATGCATATCCATTGCAGGCTCAGATAGTGTGTAAATGAGAAATCAATTAATGTTGGACTTGGTGTGTGAAAAGCAGAGATGAGTCTTAAGAGCTAGACAAATACGTGTATGGTATTGCCAGTTGATCCATTCCAGGATTCCAAGAGTGGTAAACTCCAAAAAAATGGAGTAACTTGGCAACAGAAGAATGGGAGGCAGGGGGAAGATTTAAAAAAACCAAAAGCAACAACAACAAAAAAATAACCAAAAACCCGCAAATGATTCTGAATTACTGTGTCCTGAATAATAGTTGGGATTTTTTTATGATAGCAGTAATGAGGTCTCACTGTGATTAAGTGACTTTTGTGTTTTTGGGGGGCCTGTGCAGAAAGGTGGGATGAACTTGTCAAGAGATTTTTGAATGTAAATATTGTGAGAGGAAATCAAACAGCTACTATTACAATGGACCAGGGGAGGAAGGACAGACAAACTTTTTTTTTTTTTTTTTTTTTCTTCACACCCATTGCTTGTAGAAAGCTGTCAGGACTGCTCTAATAATACTTTGTATCATCTTCTGTAAGTATTTTGATCTTGAAGTAAAATGATGTGAAAGAAGATTAGCAAATGCACCATCTTAACTGCTGTTCAGTTTTGTTCTGTCTCTGGAGACTGCCTAGACCGCTAAAGCGGTGCTTTCCAACATGCCAGGTAGAAAATTTTGCTTTTCTAGTGCATGTACATGACTTGGTTCAGTGGCAAGAGTGAGAGGAAACTACAGAGAAATAAGGTGAGCACAGCATGTTTTCAGAGTAGTATTGCTGTGGAGGGTGGAAGAGCTGTGGAAAAGAATCCTTTCAGCAAAGATGTCTACTGTCTCACAGGGACTGAGATAATAAATCTGCTCAAAGAACTGAGTGGGGCAGGTCAGTTAAGCACTGACCTCCTGGTAAAGCTGGAGGCTAGAAAAGAGTGTCTGATAATTTGGGATAAAGCCTAGTGAGAATACAGGGACAGCACTCAAGGACCCATCTGCCCCAGGTATGGAACTCTGCACTTGCTGACCTATGCGCTAAGGTAAAAACTGAATTTGTTTCTTGCTCTTACCCATGCAGCACGCCTGCCGTTTTCTATTAGAGTCCTCTTGGAAGCAGCAATCCGTAACTGTGATGAGTTCCTAGTGAAGAAGGGAGATGTTGAGAATATTCTCAACTGGAAAGTGGTGCAACACAAGAATGTTGAAGTGCCGTTTAAGCCTGCAAGAGTTATTCTGCAAGACTTCACGTGAGTCTGATGCTCTCCAAAGCTGGGAAGAGGGACTCTGCAAAGTGTAGCAATGCTCAGCTTGGGGTGGAGGGGTGAACTGAGGGAAAGAATAGCAGTGAAATGTTTGGAAAGACCTTTTTTAGCTTTCCTGGATGGCATGCTACAGATAACACTTCGAGACGCAGGCGTTTAAGATGAAAGCATTAAATGAAGTGCTTCTGGGATGGAGAAATAAATGTTTTTATGAAACTCTTCAAAACAGAGGGGAAGAAAATGGGATGGATAAATTCCATCCAAATGAGGAAATTCAGAGTTTAGAGGGTTTGTTGTCGTTGTTCAGGGAGCAGGGGGTGTGTCTTTTTTTTTTTTTTTTTTTTCTCCTTTCCCCAGGGGTTCTTGCTTTCAATTTTCTACCCTTTTCAAATCTCATGTATAACCCAAATTGTAATTTTCTTTTCTAAGTCAATGTTATTCCAAATATATTTAAGACTTCTATTGAAAAAAACCGAATGTCTGCTTTTACCCAGAAATGCAAATTGAGATTCCTACCTAATAGACTCTGAAAACTGGGCCTTGTTACTGCAGTGTGATTAGTCCCCATGTGTCAGCATGTAATAGTCCCTGGTAGATATGGAAAGTCGATTTTTCAGGTGTAACAGTAGCTTCTAACTGTTTTTAATACAGCATTTGACTTGCAAGCCCACTGTCCTTTGTACCTTTGCCCTCTGCTTTGTAAAATAGTTTAATCCATCCATGGTAAGCCCCATGCTGCTAAGCTGTCAGTTGATTTTATTTCTCAGAACAGTAAAGCGTCCTTCTGTCAAACCTTCTGTTTTGCATTTTCCCAAATGTTGGCTGGGTGTTAGACACCCACTACAGCTCAACTCTTAAAGACATTAGGAAAAATTGCTAGAGCCTCAATTGAAAAAAGGGCTGATTTAAAATAGCTATTTTTTACCTTCTCGTTGTTGTTAATGTTTTAAAAAGCTGGAGCACAGAGGAAGACAAACTTTCATTCAAACCTTGTTCCCTTTGTTACTGCATTTCTTTCTTGCCCCCTACTCTCGTGCTGAGTTTTAAAAACTTGCCTGTAAGGCTGCAGAGCAAGCTGCATTCATGAAAAACGAGCTCTTGAACAGGCTCCTGAGAGGGATCTTTTGGAAAAAGCAGCTTTGGCAACTTTCCAGAAGCTATACAACAATTACATTCAAGTGTCCTGGATTAGAATTGTCAAATTTCCAAGATCTGATGGTTCTGTAATTGTCCTGAATTCTTCTATGACTAGATGGATGTTGTCTGTTCCTTTTCAACTGTGTAACATCTGTAAGCTGACAAAACAACTCTTACACTCCCTTCTTCCCACCCCTGCCCTCCCCTTAGGAGAGGGGGCACCGCCCTAGGTAGCATAACACAGAATTTGCTGTTTTTCTTGTAATATGCATATTCTGGAAAACCAAACTGCTTCGAACTGCTAAATCAATTAATCGTGCCAAGGTTAGATAATGTGGACCCTTTTTTCTGGTTTTGTACACACTCAGGATTTCTAAGGTAAAATTGTGTGGGAGTTACAAAGCCTTTTTTTCCTTCTTCTTGCATTGTTTCTGATATATTTTTAAATCCTAATAGCTTCCTTATAATCAGAGTTGAAAACATAAGCTCTCACTGCTTTGGGCTGCCATTGCAGAAACGCAGTGGGTTACTGAATGATGCCAGATCCTTATGAGCACGTCAGACAGCTCTTTTTGTCTCAGCAGCCAGCAAAATCAAGTAGGCTGGTATGCTAGAGGGTTTCCCAAACTGATTGAAAAATGTCATGGTAGTACATACCTCAGCAGAAGCTGTGAATGTATGTGCTGAGAAGCACCAGAGGCTTTGTTAAAATAAATACCGAAACATGTATGATGAATTGGATAAGACTGGTGTTGAAGTGCCAGGACTTCTTGTTAGTACTCCTCATTTACTTATGACTAAACTTCGGTTGGAAGTGGAGGGTGGACAAAAGACTCGCATGCTTTGACCCTCTGTATAGCTTACTTACCTCACTTAGGAAGGAAGGCTTAATTTAGGGATTTAAAAATCATTTTGGATGAATGAGATATAGAAAAGTAGAGAAAAAGGCCTGTTAACTTTCTTCTGAGTCACTTGGAGTTCAAGGGCTTGCAGGATTGTCACAAGATATGTGAGAAGGCAGAAAAGTGAATGTTGGCCCATAGCCTGAAAACATGCTGTTTGAATGTCATTTGCAATATAAAGTCTTTTGTCAGTGGTAAGTAAAAGAATTTGTTAGTAAAGATAAATGATACACTTTATTTCTGTTTTTCATGTTTGTCCAGTGATCTCCCAGGGCAGTTAAATCCACTTCTGGAAATACAGTTATTCTGCAAAGGTGTTTTGCAGTCATGTCCTTTGCAATTTAATAAATCTGATGCCCTGCTCTGCCAGTTTCGCTTGAAGTGTGGAACCGAACAGCCCTAATTATGGAGAAGGTTCTCCTGTGCTTTGCAAAACTTGGAAGATGTGACCCTTGCCTTAAAATTGGCTAAATAAACATAGCAAACAGTCAAAGAAAGGGCACTGTTGTTTTCTGCCTCCTCCCTTCTTTTTTAAACAGACTGGGGAGGAGAGAGAGGAACAGAGCAAAAGAAGAGAAACCAGTTCAAGGTCCCAAAGGAATGCTGCCTAGGACTAAGTTTCCACATTCCCAGACAAGCATGGTTGAGACTGCTTCTGTTACTTGACAAACTTTGGTTTTAGCTTTTCATTCTTACAGTGCTCAGGATATAGATACAGTTCTGTCCCTCCTGCTCTTCTGACTTTGTCTTCCCAAGGGTGCTGTCTCTGCCATAGAGTAATGATCCCAAGACTCAGGGTAAGGCTGTGGTTTGCTTCGTATGGGGCAGTAGGTGTCTGTTCTACATCTCAGGATTTTGGCTGTGTTTGTTTTGTTGGTTTTTCTTTTCCAAATTGTTTCACCTTGCCTATTTCTCTTGCGGTTTAGTGGAGTACCTGCTGTGGTTGACTTTGCTGCAATGCGTGATGCTGTGAAAAAACTTGGTGGAGACCCTGAAAAAATCAATCCTATCTGCCCTGCTGATCTAGTGATAGATCACTCCATCCAGGTTGATTTTAACAGGCGGTAAGAATACAAAATAACTCTTACTTTGTAATGGTAATAAGGAAGCTGGATCCAGTTACTGATAATAAAGGTAGTTCCATTGGTGGTATTCTTAGTATTTGGACTGTAACATCCTAGACTCAAGAATTGTTTAAGTTAGACTGTTGTATCAGTTGCTGTGAGTTAGATGGGGGAATTTTGTTTTTACTGTGGTGCATCTCTCAGCAGCACAAGCCTGGACTAAATATTAACAGAAACAGGCTCAGTCCAGACCTGTGGTGGTCATAATTTTTCATAATAATACTGCATTATTATTAGTTGCTCAGAAATAGCTTTTTTCCACATGGACATTTTTGACCCCATAGGGCTTTTTCAAAAGGACAAATGAGAATGTCTCCTTTCTTCCTTATTTATATAAGAACAGACCTGAGCTGCCCTAGCCCAGCTCTGAGGAGCTGTTTGCTGTTCAGTGCCTCCACACAGAAGAGCACAGGACACTATGGCCCCTATAGGTACAGGAAAAAAACATAATGCTATTCAATCCTCAGTGTGCTACAAAGAGATGAGCACTCACTAGACCCATAATGAAGTACAAGACCTCTGCATAGGTATCCTTCTACCCTCCGTGGTGTCTGAACATGGGCCTACTGAACTAATTTTCCAAACAGATCTTGCAATTAGATGTTTCTCAGTGGTTTCCTTCCATCTTCCAAAATTCTGAAATTTTTCAGTCTGCAGTTACCTTGCCTGCTAAAGTACTGTGAGTGTTTATTGTCCCCTCTAGGAGGTAATTTTGAAGAGGGCCACTTAAGTTACAGCATTGCAAAGAAGAAAATTCCTAGAAGGTGGAAATTAAAGAATGTAAAGAGTACTTTCTCAGTGCCAATATCTAGAGGCTGCTTTAGAATAAAAATACTGAATTTCTGAGCAGAAATGTATTGTGAAGCCTGCTTCATAGAAGAATGTTGCCAGACAGTTTTCAAATATAACTTTTTTTTCCTACTTCTTTTTTAACTGTAGACTAGTAAGGATCCAAATTCTCACTGATGCCATTTCATAGTTGGAAGTGGAGAACAAGGGCCAAAAAATGTTGACTTAATGTAACTGTCAAAAATCAACTCCCTTTAACTTTTTTTCCTAGAGATGCTGTATCTATTTGTAACGTAACACTAAGGAGTTTAGAAACAGACGCAAAATAGAAATAATCATCTAAAGACTGATTTCTGGGGTAATGGGTGTTCTAGCACTAATCTATTACTAGAAACCTAACTTTTCTTTTTAATTTGCATGACATAATTTTTTAAGATCTTTAGGAAAGTGTGTTTGTGAACAAGATATGTTTTCAACTTTACCATACGACAAAATCAACTGTGATTCTTTTTCTGTGTTATTTTAATAACATTCATTTTAAGTTATCGGTAGTATCCAGGACTTCATTTAGATAGTTTTTTGCTAATAATTACTGTTTGTCACAGCCTTATTTTATGTTTATTAGGCCCATGTATATATGGAGACACCATTGGCCAGCCCTACGCTTGAGTTCTTTCAACTCTTCAGGCCTAAGTTAGGAAGCTGCCTCAAGCAAAAAGTTTGTTAGCCCTGTCTGCTTTGAGACACAGGGGCTTCAGGCAGTACTGTGTCATCAGTGATAACCTCTTTTTACCTGAAGTTGCAGGGCAGTTGTGTTCCAGTTCCCTTTACTGCTTTGCTGATTGCTTCTGATTTAGGTCTTGGAAACTTCACATTGCTCTAACATGGAGTGCAGCTTTTCCCAAGCTACAAGTTTTAGGCCTGCCACATATATAATATGCAGATTAGCACTCACATTTGAATCAGACTTCAGGTATAATCTCCTAAGATTTCTTAAGTCCTTTTCATTGGTTGTCTGCAGTTCACAGCTGCAGTGAGATTAAAAAGATAAGATTGATCAGCATTAACATAAGCTAATAACTCTTCTTTTCTTTCAACCCGTGGGTATATCTAACCAGACATAAATTTCAGGTGGATGCTTGTGGTTCTGACAGCTGGTTATTTTTGCTTGCAGGTCAGACAGCTTGCAAAAAAATCAGGACCTGGAATTTGAAAGGAACAAAGAAAGGTTTGAATTCTTAAAGGTACTGAAAGAATTAATCCTATTTGCATGAAGAAAAGTGGAATGAACAAAAGTTCTTCCAGAGCTTATGTGCATTGAAAATTTTTTACCCCCAATTCTTTCTGTTTCAGTGGGGCTCTCAGGCTTTTAAAAACATGAGGATTATTCCACCAGGCTCTGGGATCATCCACCAAGTGAACTTGGAGTACTTGGCAAGAGTGGTGATGGATCAGGATGGCTACTACTATCCAGACAGTGTGGTGGGCACTGATTCACACACCACCATGATCGACGGCTTGGGAGTGCTTGGCTGGGGTATGTGCAGTAGCATATAGTGGGTAGTCTGTTGGCTGACTAAGCTTTGTTCCAGACTCTGATGAGTTGACCCTGTCTGGCAGGTTAGTCCCCACCCAGTCGCTCACTCACTCCTCCTGCCAGCAGGATGGGGGAAGAGAATCAGAAGGGCAAATGCAAGAAAAAAAACCTCATGGGTCAAGACAAAGAGAGCTTAATAAGTGAAGAGGGGG
>NW_009258669.1:6894873-6900237 GCF_000687185.1 Egretta garzetta | reverse complement strand
AGAGAAAGAGAAAGAAAAGGGAAGAAGAGGGGGGGGGGGGGGGGGGGGGGGGGGGGGGGGGAAGGGAACGAAAGCGAGTGGTGCAAAGATGCAAAGACAATCAGTGTGAGCATGATATCATATGGTCTGGAATGTCTCTGTTCAGTTTGGGTCAGTTGTCCTGGCTTTGTCCCCTCCAGTGTCTTGCCCACCCCAGCTTACTTGCTGAGGGGCAGAGTGAGAAGCAAAAGACCTTGACACTGTGTAAGTACTGCTCAGCAATAGTGAAAACGTGTTATCAGCACTGGTTTGGTCACAAATCTAAAACATGACACTATATGGGCTGCTGTAAAGAAGTTATCTCCATTCCAGACAGACGCAGACTAACACCAGATTCAAGGAACCTGATAAGGTCTCTTGCAGTTATTTAAGACTTTGTAACTAAGCTCCCTGTTCTGATAACAGCCTCAGAAGATTTCTGGTGCATGTGTTGTTGGGTTTGGGGTTTTTTGTTTGTTTATATATTTTCTATTCTGCATTTAAATCGCAAGGAAAATATTAAATAAGTGTTCTGGAAGTGTCTTAGTAATTTGGGAAGGCAAGGGAGTTGAAGCATCGCTGCATATCCATTTGTTTCTTAGTTACTTTCAAAGTATTGCCTTGTCAAAAAGTACTGCAAATGCTCTATTAAATTGAAGATGCTGAAAGTTGAATCTGAGTTAAATATGACCAGAGAGGCCATAGTGTGGAGGGAAAAAAAAAAACAAACCCACCACTATGAAGTATGTCCTAATACCAGTAATCTGCAGCATACTTGTTACAGAAATAAATACAAGGAATTAATTTTTTGCTTGTAGTGGCAAACCGCAGTGTTTGAATTATTGTCTAAATAAGTAGGTGTCAGACGAAAGTATTTGCAATTATCCCACACATGGTAGCAAAAACTTCAGTTGAGCTTTCTATCTTCCTGTGATATGGTGATAGGACCCCTATTGAAATAGGTATCATACAATTACAGAAGACATTGTGTTTTTAAACAGCATTTGCTAGTTGTTCACAAAGGTGCTTGTCAAGTTCTGAATACCACGTGTGATAGAAGTAGGACATTGTGGTTTTTCTACTTCACCTATACTACTGTAGCAATATTGGTCAATAGACTTTCTATCAGAGGTGGAAGAATTCCTTGGCTTGGCATACAAATGCAAACAAGATCACTTTATTTAAAACCATGACACTCTTGGGATAAGAGGTGTGTCTTTTTATTCTATATGTGTTTGCACGTACACAGGGAGTTGTCATTTAGATGATGTTGCAACACCAATAGCTGCTTGGAAGAGTGTAGCCTCCAGAATTTGAAAAGTACGGCTGGGCATAGTCCATACCATACATGCTCAAAGCATACTCTTGGACCCAGCGTTTCTTCCTAGTGGCTGGTAATACTGAACTTGCTTCATGCCTGTCTGTGGTAGCCTGTCAGTCATGTCAACTAACTTGACTGTATAAAAATGATGCAACACCTAGTGAAAGGTGTCACATGATTGGATCTGTGACAGAATTATCTTTTTAACTAACATAGGTATATAATTTTGCATAAAATAAATTGGAAATTATTTTTCAGAACCATTATTGGATTAAGTGGGAAAAAGGGTAGGAGTAGTAGTTTGGCATACATAAACAACTATTACAGGCAATTTATTCTAGCTCAGTTTTAAGTAAGCTAAACAAAAGGTAGAAGGAGGTTTGCAAGTGGAAGATAAAGATGAGAGGGACTCTTTACAGGCAGAAAGTTATAGAACTCCTGCCTAATGCCAAATTGCTAGTAAACATCATGGTTTTTTTAGCTTGCATATGACTATGACATCTTGATACTTTACTGTATTAAATTAGCAAAATGAAGTAGTCACCTGAATTGCATTCCTCTAATACTGAAGGTGTGCTTACACAAAGGTTCCCACCTACACAAGCCCAAGCCCTGTTGAAACTTAATAGATGTAAGGAAGATATGTCTTCCTTAACAAGTACCTTTTCTGTTAGTATTCTTTAGAACAGTCTATGCTCTTGACTCTCATAATCTCGCCTTCCTTCAAAATAATGTTTTAAGTTTTTATTTGGTGACCAATAGTCATGGCCTGCATGCCTTTTGTTCACAGCACGCAATGTTCAGTACCATGTCAGTCGTTCTTTGTTTATGCATTACATGTTTAAGTCACTAAATAAAACTTCTACATCTGTTATTGTAAAAGCCAAGCATCCTCCATGTAAGTTACTTAGATTTACCTAATACCCTATCTAATGGCTGAGGAACAAGGATGAAAGTATGGAAGGGAAAGAAATTACAAAGCTCAACCTTTCAGAAACTGAAGCAAGGTTAAGAGTGCCTCTTAACAGAATACTAAGCCCTCTGGCTGTCTGCCTTCTCTCCCCTTTCACACCTTAAATTGAGTAATCATCAGTCAATTGTACTTTGTGGGTTTATCTTTGACATACTACTATCTCTTTGAATAGTTGGATTGTATACTCCTGTTGCATACAGGTGTTGGTGGCATTGAAGCAGAAGCAGTGATGTTGGGCCAGCCAATCAGCATGGTGCTTCCTGAGGTGGTTGGCTATAAGCTGCTAGGAAACCCTCAGCCACTGGTAACATCCACTGACATTGTGCTCACCATTACCAAGGTAATGAACATGTCTGCTCTTTTGCCATTACTGCTGGTAGATATGCATGTTCTGTAGGACAGAGCCACTGTACTGCATGTTTAGGAGCCCTGTATGTGCTTCCATGTATTCATTTTGGACTTTTTTAAGCTTTATCACTCTGTGTGGGCTGGAATCAGCTGCCCAAGGGCAACTGCAAACTTGCTAGGTGAATCTGTTTTGTCCAGAAGCCGGACAAAGTAGAACAGAGAGCTGATACCTCATGGCCTGTTCAAATTCTCATGTGCAGACCTGTTTTGCAACAACAGTACTTGTAAAAGGACCTTGTTTTCCTACTGCCTCAAAAGAAACATGATGACTTTCTCTTTTTGAAGTCGCCACTTAAAATAAGGCAATGTAAAACCTGAAAACAGTAAGCGCTGCAGTCTGATTTCTTTGATCTGCGGGTGTTTGGCTGACATGTCATATGTTCATAGTATGTTTATTCACTCTGGATTGTGACTGAATTAAGAGTTACTGGGTCAGCATTGATGTTGTTTGAGGTCAGAAATCTGGTACACATGTTCATCATGGGATGCTGTCTCTAGAGAGAACCTCCAAATGGGGAAAGGCAACAAGCTTTTATGACTTCATCCAGGTGTTGTGTGTGTTCAGTCATTTACAGTTTGATTCCCAATCTTTCTGGGTTTGCTGGCTAAAGATACCACACTGTTCTCTCCTTAGGATGTCATGTTGAGAAAAGTACAGTTGTTCAAAGACATACTCTAGTTTAAATTAGAAGAGCAGCCAGTTTAGAGGGAATACATCCCTGTGTTGTACCTTACTATTGAAACTTTACCTCTCTGTGTCCTCATCTTTGTGTTTTACTTTATCAAAGGTTCCTCATTTCAAATGGCTATAGAAACCTTTGAAAAAGGTTTCTCTGAAGTCAAAAGCTGGACTTCATAACATACATGTTCAGGTCGTTTGACATCTAGCAATGACACAGGTACTGTATTTTTGTAACAGCACCTTCGCCAAGTTGGAGTCGTGGGTAAATTCGTGGAGTTTTTTGGTCCTGGTGTAGCCCAGCTGTCAATTGCTGACCGAGCCACTATTGCCAATATGTGTCCAGAGTATGGAGCAACAGCTGCCTATTTCCCAGTGGATGATATTAGCATTGGGTACCTGATACAAACTGGTGAGTTAAGAAGAGAACGAGTTAAAGGTGTAATTGAAAGCAGGGACTCCAGGTCTAGATGCTGTAGTCAGCAATGGGGCTGAATTAGGCAGAACCTTCTGAGCTTGAGTGCTTTTTTTATCCATACTTGCTTATTCAGGCAGTTTCTGGCTCTTAGGGTCCATGTTCAGGAAGAGAAGAGTTTTAGACTGTTTTGCAGCTAACTGCCTGCTTAGCCCTGCCCAAACCTAGTTTGTCCAGATGACAGAAGCAGGATCACAAGTTTTTGTTCTGCAAAAGCCACTAAGTCTGCTTAGTTGCTTTGTTTCTAGTGAGTCTCTAATAATATTTGTGCTGAAAGGGTCTTGTAGTGCAATGTACAGTGTGAACAGTGAAATAGCCTGCTATACATTTTTTTTCTTTTTCTGTCATATAGTAGTTCCTCAGTTTCATTTGCATTTTGTTTTTACTGTATCTGGCTTTCACCTTAGGCCGTGATAAAGAGAAAGTTATGTGCACAAAAAAGTATCTGGAGGCTGTGGGAATGCTAAGAGATTTCAAGAACTCCTCTCAGGATCCGGACTTCACACAGGTTAGAAACTACTTTGTCTTCTGGCTCCTTGCTTTTTGCCCTGTCCTATTCTAATGTGACAATTGCCTGTTTTTCAAAGAAACTAAGAAATAGTCAAGGGTCTCCTTATGCTGTGGCTTGGTCTGCACGGCTGTCTTAACTTAGGGCCCAGTGAAGTGAGTCAGCTGGCTCTCCAGGTGTGAAAACTTGAGCACAGGTATAGATTGGCTCTCAACTGAGCTCTAGCTGGTACAGACTATGCAGTTTGATCCATGTGGTTTTGAGAAGTCCAGTCCAGACTGAAACACAGGTATGAAGATAGTGTGGACATTGTCTGTGTAGGCCTTGTCCCACTTTTAGCCTTCTTCTATTCAGCAACTTATTTTACTGTGTGAATCAGGACACTTAGAAGCTCTGGGTGGTAACTGCAGACTGCGCAAACCATTTTCTATGCAAGAAAATCAAGATCTTACTCTGTGTCTGTGAAATCCAGGAATACTCCTGGTTTTCTCTACAGTAAGAATTTGTTTTGTACCTTATGTTCAGGTTTGCACGATTATTCAATAATTTTAGTAAATGTGGAAGGATGCAGCACACTATAAAAACAAAGTGGAAACATGGGTGAGGAATAGAAAAAATACGATAAGCCCTGTTTTATAATAGACTGAGTGTTTTCCCCAAGGTGAAGATGAATAGTCTGCTTTGGTTTATGCCAGTACCAGGATTTCTTCACATCATTGTTTTCTGAAGAGGACCCTGCTGCTGGTGTGTGAAAGGTCATAATTCTCAGAATCAGCTATATTGTTTAGATGCTTCAGTCACACATTGGGTTTTCAGTAACTAGGGTGCTTTTGAGAGCCATACCTGGGCACTGGCAGGGTCTAAAAGTAGAACTGTTCCTTTTCTTCTGATCTTTCCCTTCTCATATGTCTTTGATACTTTCTGCAAACAAACATAAAGATGTGCAGACTTATGCTTTGTACCACAGCAGAGGTAAGCATAC
>NW_009258669.1:6865826-6894858 GCF_000687185.1 Egretta garzetta | reverse complement strand
CCTCTTGCTGAATAGGTTGTTGAGTTGGATCTGCATACTGTCGTGCCTTGCTGCAGTGGACCAAAAAGACCTCAGGACAAAGTTGCTGTGTCAGATATGAAGGAGGACTTTGAGACTTGTCTGGGAGCCAAGGTAGGGACTAGGAACATTTGGGCATACAAATGAATGCATGCTTCTAAAAGTTGTCTGGTGCTCAGAATCTACATTCTGGGTTTAACTGGTGTGTTGTTTGTTTGCCTATTGAAAAGTAAATGAGGATGTTTGAATGCAATTTAGAAGATGACATCAACAATGGGTAGTTTAAAATTGGCATGATGCTTCTCTCACATCAAGGTGCTCCTGTCCTGTTGAAGTAGTAGATCTAACTTTAGATCAGTCTTAGGCCTAACATGGTTTCGACATACACTATAGACTTCTGAACTAGCCACGATGGATATTGTTAGTAGAGTGGACCAAGTAGCTACTGCACCAAGCTCTGTGCTAACTGCCCAGCTCTGCGGCTTTCCAAGCAGGTTATGCCCTGAGTTTCACGTTGTAGTTCTGCCTTCAGTACTGAATCTGTTCAGCAGATCAGAACTGCATGACTCAGTGGATATTCATGGCTTAAAAATCCTATGTGTTACGGCTAAAATATCAGGACTAGATTGTGTGACAAGACTGTGATCAGGAACCTGGAGCATATGGGAGCAAGAAGCATCTGAGCAATCTGAAGAAGGATATCTTCATGCAGGAAGAAAACACATATACATTTTGCTGCAAAGGTTGCCTCTTTTACCAGTAAGCAGAGAAAGAACATACCAGTAGGCAGAGAATAAGATATACAAAAATAATTTTTGTCCAACCCTTCAACCAGAGATGCAAGCCTTTACCACCAGACCTAAATGTGCAGTCATGGATGTGACTGACAGATGCTTCTCATTCATAAACTTACCAGCCCATACTAATTTCTAGTCAAAATATTTGTATCAACCACATCCTTTTGATTCTTACTTTCTCCTCTTACAGCAAGGATTCAAGGGATTCCAAATTGCCCCAGACCGACACAACAGCATAGTCAGATTTAATTTTGAGGGCTGTGACTTCGAGCTTGCTCATGGTTCAGTAGTGATTGCTGCCATTACAAGCTGTACAAACACCAGTAATCCCTCGGTTATGTTGGGGGCAGGTAAGTTTGTTTAATGTGCAGTCGTTTCTTCATGGCTCTGGTTGTGTGTCCTAAAGACAAATACAATGCTGATGTAATTCTACATGCATAGTCATTTAGAGTGCTAAAACTGAGCCTAGTCCCTAAGGGTAGCAGAATTGATTCTGGAAATGGTAGCTGGAAACATGGGTTGAAGAAAATGTTTTTCCTCCACTGTCTTCTCTACAGGGCAAGCTGGAACTGAATTAACTAGCACCTCTGACACTTGCTCAAATGCACACAGGCCATTTTACAGAGTTGAGAAGAGGCTATCAAAAGTCAGAGCCACGAGAAGAGGGACAATAAAGTCCCTCTTCTTCCAGTGGGACAGGCTATGGGTTTAAGTCTGAAGGTGCTCTGATCTGGCAGCAGAATACAAAACACAAACTTTGCTAGAGATGTATAGAGTTGTTACACCAAGAGTCTGAGCGCGTGTGGGGGGTTGAGTAGAGGAGGAAAACTGTGTTCTCAGGGACTGCCATCTTTCAGACCCTTGTCATTTACATCTTAACTGCGACCAAGATGTGGTTGGAGGTGAGCTTTGTATCCCCCACTTCCTTGCTTATCAGTTCTTCTGAGTTGGTTGTGTTTCAGGTCGGTAGGTTGTTCATTTTTAGCCTGGCTAGTCCGGGCAGAAAATCTCTCATTCCAAATGTGTGCTTCTGGCAACAAAATATGAATGGAGTCAGCTGAAAGGGTTCAGTCTATACTAGCCCAGTTCAGCCCTCTTGCCCAGGTGCTTGGCTACATGCTCACATAACTCTTTCTCCTCTGCAAACATATATATATATATATATATATATACACTTCATCTATCACTGTAAGATCATCACTGAACTAGGGCTTCCTAGTCTATCAGACTGTTTGTAGGATGCAGTCTTATATTCTACAAAGGTTGGAAAGGATGTGCAATGGGCAATGCAAGGGCCCTTGACCAGAGAGGATTACTTACTGGTTGAAGTCACGTAATTTGTCTCCTTTGTTCCTGTGTAGTGCTGGGAAGATCTTGGCTTGTGGACAGCCTCTGACAACAATCCCTCTGTGTTTAACTTGTTGATCTGATATTTGTCACCTCTTCTTGGGCTAGAATCTTCCTTTAGGTACTCTACTGTACCAACAGCTCACCCCCTTCCCAGGCACAAAAGGTCTTTAATTCCTAGCAACAGGGACAAAGTCCATCATAAACCAGGATGTGGGGTGGAAAGGGAAGCAGAGGAGACACCTGCTCTGTTTCTTACCTCCTCTTTGAGAGGAACAGAATTGAACAAAGTCTCCCACTTCACTTGCCCTTGACAGGACAGCCAAATCAGCATACTTCTTTAGTCAGATCCATCCTGATCATGATCACAGAAATAGAGCTGTATTTCTTTCTTCCAGGGATCAAGAATTAGGTTTTTTCCAGGCAGACTATCTTTGCCCTGTCCTAGTCCCTTAGTTCTAGGTGAGTGTATCCCTCAGTTGTGCCACCTGCTTAGGATATAGTTTCCTCAAGTGTTTGGCTCCCAGGCTAATGGCATGCATTTTTAACTCTTTCTGTGGCAGTGGGGATCCTGAATGTTCAGCATGCTTGGCTTAATAGCTCTATGGGTTCAAAGTGTAGAATGTTCTGCAGGTACAAGTAAAGTTGGTACTTTACATGCGTTCACTACTACTTAATGCACAGCACCTTGAAGAATGTAGTCCTAAGGATCTCAGCATATGCACTCAGATCTGGTGGGTCCTACCTTTGCTGCCTTTCTGTACAGCAGTGCTTACCTCGACAAGGAGGGAAAAACTAATTCTGTCGGTCTCCAGTAACTGTTTGTACACTAGCGTTGAGAACCTCCGAGATACCCACAAGAAACATGATAATTTGGCTTTCAGAGTAGGGTTTGAAATGAAAGCATATAAAATATACAGTCCTCCTAAGTAACCAAGCTAAAAGAAATCCAAAATATGAATAGTTGTTGCAAACTACTGTTGTATATCCTGTGCACCGAACGGTGTGCAGAGACTGTGTGTCTGTGGGGACAGTGAGGGAATGCTGTAGTAGCCTTGACAGCCTTATCTGTTGTTACAAAGGTGTTGGATTGAAGTTGCTCAAAGCAACTTAAGTTCTGGCATTTCCTTGCCAGTTTTTAGAGTTTGACGTGCATTCTTTTCAGAGCTGGTATTGGCAGGAAAACAGAAACCAACACTTTCAAACAGTCTGTGAGGCTCTGGAGTCCTAGGATGATAATTTGTTTATGGTCACCTTTTCAAAAGTACCAAAGAGCTCTAGTTGCCACAGCTTCCCCTGGCAGCTAAGGAACCTCAGCAATTTCAGGAATAGGTCTGCTTTTTTTAAATTCACGTATTTAAGGCCTTTAGGCCTCCAAATCTATCAGTGTATGCTTTCTCACACAATACTTAAAAGTAGACGTCTCCAGGTCATGCCTAACAGAGCTGTTGAACAACTGGCAAAACTAAACCAAACCCATTCGATGTCTTCCTGTTGGAGGTCATGTTGGATCAAAGCAGAGCTTGTATATATTTTCTTATGTAAGTGGATGTGTGAGAGAGAGAATAAGGCATTGGAATGTAAAGTTTTGCATGGTTTGCATAGCTGCTGCTGCTTTTTATGTCCATCCTGGGAAAGGGCTGGAGGGGGCTTCTTTTCTGAACATTCATCTATGTATGGACAGTTCGTTTAAAAGGAAAAGATTCAGGATAAATATGTTTCTGGTGATACATATGCTCCACTAAAACCTCTCTATGCATGCTACAAATCCAGCAGTGGTAAAAGAGCACTCCTGTGACAAGCTGTAGATTGTGAGACAGCTTGTTTGTGACAAGGGGCTGGAGTTGGTGCTCTCATAGCCGTCTGCTTCTGAGGGCAGCAAGTCATATGTTGGCAGTTATTTAAGCACTGGGTCACTAGACCACCCTAAGTATGAAGTTAACTATTCTTCATTGCATTTTTTGTGAGACACTTGTCTTGGGAATAGTGTTTGGTTAACCATCTGAGTTTTGAATGTCTACATGCTGCCCCAGTGTGAGTGCATCTTGTTGGATGCAACCTCCAGCAACTTTCCAGTGAAGCAAAAATTGTAGACTGGAGCTACAGTTCAACAGAGCACTTGAGCTCTAGCTGGTTATTCTGAGATAAGTGCTGTTGGCTCACTGTACCATTTCATTGGTGGAAATGGAGCCTTTTCTGTCTTCCAGTTATTTAATGGTGCTTCTGTTAACCTGTTGATCCACCAAACTGTCCCACTTCCAGGAAAAACTGCAACTATCGTTTGCATTTTTCAGGATTGCTTGCTAAGAAAGCTGTTGAAGTTGGTTTGACAGTGAAGCCATACATTAAAACTAGCCTGTCCCCAGGAAGCGGGGTTGTCACTTACTATCTGAGGGAGAGTGGAGTTATGAGTTACCTTTCCCAACTAGGGTAAGAGTGCTTTTCTTACTGTTGTCCTATGGCTACTTAACTAAAAGCATTGACAACAAGCGATGCAATAACTGTTTCTCTGTACAGCTTAAGATATGGCAGGTACCCTACAGCCTGATCCTGCATGACTTAACACTTTACTGTTGTGCTGGCTGACTTTGTGCAAACGAGGGAGAAGTCCTGTTGCCAGCTGTAGCTTCCTGAAGACTCATTTTCTTAAGCAGGAAAATGTGTAATGGTTTTAAAATAGCATAAATGACACTACATTGTTGTTCATTTTGCTAGATAACACATTTCCCAGATCTATGTGCATGGACAGTCACTGCAATGATAAAAATTGAGGATTCTCAAAAATGCTGTTTTCAGCAGCAATTCAGTTGCTAAAGCAGTACATCTTCTGAAAGTAACCCTAGCCAGCTGCTAAGGGTTTAAATGTTTTGCTCCAAAATAGCTTTTTGTTCATGGTGATTTTTTGTGTTCTGCCTAGGTTTGATGTGGTAGGTTATGGCTGTATGACCTGTATTGGCAATAGTGGACCCCTACCAGAGTCTGTTGTTGAGGCCATTACACAGGTAAGCAGCTTTTCCTGTGCAGCTTATTTAGGTAAGCTGTTCTCTGTTGTGTGCTCTTCTGAGCTGTGCTATACCGTGCACTGGCTCTTCTCAGCTGTGTGTGAAGTAAATTAAGTCTATATTCTCTTTCCTGTGGGAAGTGCTTTGGGATTGTTTGGGAGGAGAAAGTTCTGTGACTGTCCAGTCATTGAAGTTGCAGCACAGTGCAGACCTGCTGGGGGTGTGGAGTATGCAGGCACCTCGCCTACCTTTATCTCAAACTTTCTCTTACAGGGAGACCTCGTAGCAGTGGGTGTGCTGTCTGGCAATAGGAATTTTGAAGGACGTGTCCATCCCAACACCCGTGCTAACTACCTAGCCTCCCCGCCACTGGTAATAGCCTATGCAATTGCAGGCACCATCCGGATTGACTTTGAGAAAGAGCCTTTGGGTAAGACAGTGTCAGGATGCTTCTTTTCACAGCTTGTAAACTAAACTAGTTGGAATTAAGCTCTTCAGACGCATTTGTCCTAGGGAGATGCTTCAAATGACTGAGTACCTGTGGGATACAAAGCACGCAATTATTAAGAAACAGAGCAACGAGGAGTCTGTGTGATGGAGAAGGCAGGAAAGCCAAGCCTGACCAATATTCTAATTCCACAGGGGCACCTTTTTGCTTATAATCGGGGTGGCAGTCTCTCATGAGCAACCTGACCTAGCAGACTTTCTTTGAGCAGGTTGTTCAGCTAGACAACCCTCAAAGATACTTTCCAACCTAAATTAATCTACAAATTATTCTGGAAGACCATTGGAAATCACAAAAGAAGGTGTATGTACAGGCATCATAAAGTCTGAGGCCCTCTTCTGTCAGAACCTTGTGGGTGAAATAAAGTGTGTCTCATATGAGTGTTGACAAGGTTTGAAAGAACACATAGCTAAAGGACCACACAGTAAACTTTTTCTTCCATTTTCAATGAAAGATTTATGCAACAAACATAACAATACTATTTTCTACAGGAATAAATGCGTCTGGGAAGAAGATTTTCCTGAAAGATATCTGGCCAACAAGAAATGAGATTCAGGCTGTTGAGCGACAGTTTGTTATTCCTGGGATGTTCAAGGAGGTCTACGAAAAAATAGAGGTGAATTAATCCCCTGGGCAGTAGTTTGATTGACACACTGTGCTATTCTGAAGATAAATAAGCTGTTCTTGATAATGAAATGAGCCTTTTCCTTCTATTGCTGTGGCTCCTGTTCTCACAAGTATTCAAATAAGATTTTTTTTTTTAAATGGCTTCTAGTTAATTAATTGGTTCTTTCAGACATGTCCTGAAAATTGCTCCTTAATGATTTTTTTAATGTAACAGATAGATGATATGTTTTAAAAAGTCATCCTAGGCTGAAATTAGAAAGTGAGATATTCCAGCTTTAAGGATGTTTGGTTTTTTTCTAGCTGACATAAAATTCATTTGCATTACTTAATAGCATTCACATCAGAAAAATAAGTTCTACTTGGTAATGTCTTCCTGCAAGCCTTTCTTAGGTATTGAAACAAAATAGTCTTAAGGTTTACATGCTAAGAAAGCTTATTTAACTGATAAATACATTTGAGGATTATAATGTGTTATCTGTGTGCATAATACAGGTTACTGTTAAAAAACTGGATGAGCAGTACTTCTTTTGTAATGAACTGAGCATTTTCCTAAATTTTAATAGATAGAATCATTTAAAAAAAAAAAACAAACCATAATGTATATTGTCATAAGAATTTCCCTTTAAGAAATACACAAGGCTTTTGCTGAAATCAAATTTGTAATTTTACCTGGATTCTGAAGTAATTCCATTGCTTCTGAAAACTTAAAAATCAATGGGATGTTTTTGTGTATTTTTCAGACAGTAAACAAATCTTGGAATGCCTTAGATGCTCCTTCCGATAAACTATATACTTGGAATCCCAAGTCAACTTACATCAAGTCTCCACCTTTCTTTGATGGTCTGGTATGTGCATTTTTTCCCTTTGAATCAAGGCAGAGTGTCTAGTGACCTTGACTTACATTAAAGGTGAAGCAAAGCCACTCTAAGGGGCCTGGGAGCATCCATCACAGCCTACTGAGGCCTTGGTTCTCAAATGTTAGAATTGTATTAATTTTAACTTTATTATTGTATTCATTATTTATTCAATTACTGTGTTCATTTTAATACAAAGGCATGAGTCAATCTGAAAATTGTTAAGGATTCCCTTCATACATGAACTCGCTGACAGCCAGCCAGGACATCATACTTTGTTCAAGAACATAAATGTTTTTAATAGGGCTGGGTTTTTTCTTTCTTATAACTTGTATAAAAAGGGAGACTTTATTTTTGCAATTTGCACTTTTGAGAAAGGTAAAGGAATTCCATGTCTCATTTTAATGATTTTGTTTGTATTTGTGATGGTTTAGACTTTGGCTCTTCAGACCCCAAAAACAATAGAAGATGCTTACGTCCTGTTGAATTTTGGGGATTCTGTGACAACTGACCACATATCTCCAGCTGGGAATATAGCAAGAAATAGTCCTGCAGCCCGTTATTTGACGAGCAGAGGGTAAGCACTACTGTTTGTTCTTGTTATAAATGGGGAAGAGAAAACAAGTCACAACTACTGTACCATGTTACAGGCATATATATCTGCTGTCTGTTCACATACGCTTGTATACCTTGATGGGTGCCTGGAGAATAAATAAAAGAAGAAAGAAAAGCATTTCTTTCTCTGCTGTTTCAGCAGCTCTCACCAAGTGTAAGAACTTGCAGAGTGTGCATGCTTATTACACTGGAGAGCTGAAGACCTTTGTATAGAGAGAGTGGAAGAAGATAACTTTCAGGCTAGTTCTTGCAGTAAGTCTATTCATAAATAAGGGAATTAGGATTTGTCTCCCTATCAAAGCAAAATTATTGTGGTTCTTAATGCCAAAAGTTGGGTTTATACTCACTTCTTCTAGCATGTGCAACTACTTCACAGATCTAGGCTATCGGGAGCTACAGAACATCCAGAAGTTTAGGTTTCAGTGCAGCTGCAAAAATTGGCAAAGCTTGGTTGGAGTCCAAACTGCTGTAAAATGTAGGTCTCTTTCTATGGCCAGCCTGTCAGCTTAGTACTCAGGGTTCAACTTAAGGCAAGACTAGGACTTGCTGAGTTGCCCTTCTCACTCTTCACATATAATGTAATACTTTCATTCATCTTGTTTAGTACTTCTCACAACTTCAGTGCTGTTTTGAGGAACAGCACTGACATAAAAAAAATATTTTCACTACACCTAGTAATTCTGGAAATTGATTAAAACAGTATAATCTACTGAAAACTAACCGCTCTGGATTCTTTGGCCCTCTGCTATCAGTCACTTTGAAATGTAAATAGTCCTACACACATTACAAAACAGGTATTGTATGTCATAGCTTCTTTTGGATGTAGCCCAATGCAAACAGTCCAATTTTCTGTCACATTTCAGCACACATTTTGTTTACTGGTTAGGTTGGAGTGTCCCCTCATTCCCATATCTGTGTTTGCAAATGAACTTTTTCTTCTGTAGTTCTAACCTGCAGTAGGGGCTCTCTCTGCCTTTTAGATGTTTAACACAGTGGTGTGTCTACCTTTTGTTCTAGATGCTATAGTAATATAAATAACAAGGAGGATTTTCAGTAGCCAGCTATTAAAAGAATTGTATGGCATCTTCAGTACCTGTTAGTGATGGAAGAGTATAGTTCATGTTAGGTCAGTTTTCCAGGGCAAGGCATGAGAATACTATGGAAGCTGCTTTCTGCGACCAAGCTGTAGGCAGACTTCTATTTTTTTTTCAGGTTCTTTTCTTCCTTCAAAAAAAAAAATCTTAAAAGTATCAGCTAACTGGATGCTACTGCCATCATGGGAACTATATACCTACCTGCCTCAGAAACACCAGTTCATTACTTTCTTTTTTTAAAGCACACAATGCTTCAGTCTAAAACCACAGTTTCCTTTTTTGTTTTCTTTTTCCTTAATAGATTGACTCCTCGAGAGTTCAATTCTTATGGCTCCCGCAGAGGGAATGATGCTGTCATGGCCAGAGGAACATTTGCAAACATTCGCTTGGTGAACAAATTTATTGATAAACAGGGACCTCAGACTATCCATTTCCCTTCTGGGGAAACTGTAAGTACGCCTGCTGCTCTAAACTGAGGCTCACTGACAGTAAAGTAGATTAACGCTGGCTTTCCTTCTTACAGCTTAGGTCACTTGCTTAAGTGCCTTTTGGGTAAAGCTGATGAGGGTACAGGAGCTGTATTGACCTAGGGAAGCAGGTCATACATACCTGTGTCATGTGGGGCTATTGGGCGCATCAGTGGAGAGTATAACCACTGCAAAAGTGGTAGTGGAAGGTGCAGGTTTGTGTTGGGAGTGAGATCAGGCTAGAAGCCACAAAGCACTGTGTGGTTAATGTCCTTAAAGCGCTGGTTGGCAGAAAGTGTGGGCTTCAGCGATTTAATGCAGGGACACATTTTTTCCTTGTTTCCCTGGAATTGTGCTTCCACCCCCAAAAAGTACATGAAGCGTTTGGCATTTTCATTCCAGCTGGATGTGTTTGATGCTGCAGAAAGATACAAGCAGGCTGGCCATCCTCTGATTGTGCTGGCTGGGAAGGAATATGGTGCAGGAAGTTCCAGAGACTGGGCAGCTAAAGGACCGTTCCTCTTGGTGAGTGACTACAGTAAACTAGAAGGAGGACAGTACTTAAAAGTGCACTCATTTGTCAGGAAAACTAGCTTATGACAAATATCCTGGGTAGCTCATTCTCACTTTTGGTAGAAAGAGCTATTTTGAAATCTCAGCTGCCTCCAAGAGCCAGAGTAGAGTTGCAAAAGCTATTTAAATATTAATACATCCTCTTTGGACTGGAAGCGTTCACTGATCTTTAGCTAGAAATCAACAAGGCTACACCAGAAAGGCCTCTTTCTTTACTTCTGCTTCCCATAACTCAGCAAACCTTAGGTCTGCTTCCAGCTGCCTCCTTCAGCTCACTTAGCAGGGAAGATGAAAGCATAAGAGAAAAATAGTATCAATGAAAATGAAACCTAGCATGGCTTCACCATGCAGATTGCAGGGATGCTTAGCAGTATTGTTACAGGAGCCTAATAGATATCCATGTACAGTCAAATACTGTTTGTTCTTTGTCTGTCCTGTCCTACACTCTTTACTAGCCCGAACTCTGATTCAAGCTTTCTTGGTTTGGAATTTGTGAAGGCAATAGTGTGTGTATTGAACAACATTTTAGGAGAGTTGGTGTTTAAGATTACATTCCTCTAAGGTTTGGGTTTGTTTTGTTTTTTCCCAGTGGTGATTTTTTGCTATAACTGTATTAACACGTAAAAACTTAGAAATTAATTGAACTGCATCCTACAGCTTGTAGCACAGGAGGGCAACACTGAATTAGCAAGAGTTACAGAAGTGCCTAGTGGTGCTCTGCATAAGACACATTAAAGAAGTATGCAGGATTCCTGAGAAAGCGTACGTAATTTTTTGACAATCAGACTTCTTTTAGAAATGTTTGAAAGTTAACATATAGTCAAGTCATCCTGGACAGTCGGCTGTCAGACAGACCTGCTGACTCTAGCAGTAGCTGGTAAATTAAATGGAGGGGACCACAAATGTACCAATTTCCTTCCTATGAGCACACAAAGACTACCCCGAACCATGAAGGTAACTATACCTGTTGTGTATTTCCCAGGGAGTCAAGGCTGTGCTTGCTGAAAGCTATGAGAGAATTCATCGAAGCAACCTAGTAGGGATGGGAGTGATTCCTCTGCAGTATTTACCTGGAGAGGATGCAGGGACTATAGGACTCACTGGACGGGAGCGTTACACGATTATCATTCCTGAAAAGCTAAAACCACAGATGAACATCCAGATTAAGGTATGAGACACCTACAGGATAAGTTTTCTGAATCACTGTAATTTCACTCATAATTAACTGTCTTTTCAAACAGTGTGCTCTCATGTGGCAGTAAGCTTCCCTCACTTGAGGAAGGGAAAAGAATTGAGATGAAGCGAATGAAAACAGTCATTGTAGCGATTTGCTATGAAAAGATATAAAAGCAGCATGACCAAACAGTTTTATTTAGCACAAAGCAGTCCCAAAAAGTCTTTCAAAGTCCACTACAGATTTTCCTGTCTTGGTTAAATGTTTGAAGCACAATAGAAAGTGAACTGCAAGTATTAAATGAAATAAATCTTATTTAAATTAATTTAAAATCAAAATAATTCGCTGACAATTCAGCTGGCAGAACACTGTACACTGCAGCATTCAAAGTGAAGTCTAAGCATACCCAGCATAAAATATAGTTAAAATAGATAGATGAAAATTTGGTTTATTCTTGATTGGATCATATGTAAAACTGACTGACTTAATAGCATCAAAGTCTGCTTTTTTTACTGCAGTTAGGAAAACAATCTACTTCTGCATGTTTGTTTAATGCAGGTGGTCTCCCTGGATTAGTTTCTAATAATAGTTGTTTACATGTGCCTCTAACTGCCCTGAAATGGAGAAAGTACCAATCCCGGAAGAGCTGGTCAGCGTATCAGTCACAGATGAATATTGTGCATTCATCTGGAAGTACCTGACTAGAGTCTTCAGTAAAACACAGTGGTTTTATTCATTTCATGCACTTGTCTGTGTGCTTTTCTGATTCCCAAACACTAGGCCTCAGAGAAAGCTAATAAAATCAGTATTGCTGTTGTACCTAAGCCAGAAGAATGACTATACAGACCATCAAGAATTAGTATAACTTCTTGAAAGGCTGGTCAGCTTTCATGCCTCTAGGCTTATATCAACAATAAATCTAAATGAGGCAGCAAATGCAATGCAAGGAGACTCCATACCATGTTTACTATGGTTTGTTTTAAACCATTTTCCTCTTAAGCTGCTGGCTGTAGTCTAGTGTGGAAATAAATACTGATATCCAGTGCCTGTTCACTTTATCTTTCCATCACAATTTCTTAAGATGGCAAAACTATCATAATATTCCTGATTTTACTATGATGTCATGTAACACGTGGAATGTTCTGCTGCTTCAGTTACTTTCTTTGACCCCAACAGCTGGACACTGGGAAAACCTTTCAGGCCATCATGAGATTTGACACTGACGTGGAGCTCACTTACTTCCACAATGGCGGCATTCTGAACTACATGATCCGTAAAATGGCATCCTAATCAAAAACATTATGCAAAAAGGTCCAGGTACAAGCCTGCTTCTGGTGAGCACAATAAAACTACGGTAATCATAAATTTGAAAGCGTGAACCATAAAGTGAACATTTTTTTTCATGGATTGTATTAGAAGGCTTGTTTACACTGCTGCATTATTCTGTGTGTCAGGAAACTGGACACACTTGCCCAATTAAAGTAAAGAGCATTTATTATTTGTTTTGTATGGTGGTTGGCTTGACTTACCTTAGAATATGGTGCAAAAGTCATTAAAATACTGCTGGAATTTGAGGAACTGTTGAAGGTCATGTGCTGATTTCATATATTTGGTCCATTTAGTTTGAAATGTTAAGTTCTATGCTCATATCAGTGTTCCAAAAATTAACTGACAGTATAAAAAATAATTTTTATTCCTTCCTGATAACCTGATATTGGCTTGCTTTCTTACTTAGTTGACCAGAATCTGAATCTAATACTGAAATTAATTATTTAGCTGTTTATTAATTTAAAAAAATGTGTTTTTGTTGTTTTAAAATCTAAGCCTTTGTGAAAAGGTGGACCTATTGGGGATAATATTTCTAATGGATAAAATTAAATTTATTTTCAAGAAGTATGGTGGTTTTTGTCATGTTATCCTTGGGACCGAGATGCAGAACAAAGCTTTGACTTCAAACTCTTCTCATCGTCCCTGTAGGAGTGGAGTCATACAAGTCTTGACTTCTCGTATTTTAATTCTTGTTTCTCTGAATAGTCTTAATGAGACAGGATACTGTCAGACACTGGCAGTCTTCTGTAACCCAACAGAATAATGCTGCAATGTACTACCCTCTGTTTTGTGTCATCAAGAAGACAGTCTACCACAATCTCAAGATCCTTGTCAGCAGTTTTTATGGCAGTTAGCAACCACTCATTACACTAGTGCATTCCACAATACCACATGAATTTATTTACAGTGACAACAAATACCCTCTTACTTGGAGATAAACAAGGTTGTAGTACTAATTCTTACTCTTCACTGTATTTAGAGCAGCTGCCACAACAATTAACACAGTGGAGAAAGTCTTTCAAAGTAACCTCCTAGTGTATTTTTAGTGCAGCTCCAGCTGTATCTGGAAAAAAAAACAATGAAAATAGTTCTGAAAGAAGTCAAGAGGCTTAAGAAGGGGATAGAGATTGCACTGTACCTGCCACAGGCTGTTCTTGCTTGATTACAACAAACAGAGCTGCTCTAGCAAATCCAGCAGAGGCCCACTGAGACGTGCCAGGGTCTGGAGCATCTCTCCTGAGAACAAGCTGAGAGAGCCAGGACTGTTTAGCTCAGTGAAGAGAAGGCTCAGGGCCACCTCTGCTGTTTGTGTACAAGTATCTGAATGGAGGGCACCAAGAAGATGCAGCCAGGCTCTTGTCAGCGATGCGTAATGATTTGAGGCAACGGACACAAACTGAAATACAGGAGGTTCCGTCTGAACATCAGAAAATACTTTTACTGTGAGGATGACCAAGCACTGACTGGAATAGAGTGCCCAGAGAGGTCGTGGTGTCTCCATCCTTGGAGATGTTCAGATGCTGTCTGGAAATGGTCCTGGGCAAACTGCTGTAGGCAATAAGATGACCTCTAGAGCTCCCACCCAACCTCAGCCATTCAGTGATTCTGTGAAACTTCTTAACAAAGAGCTGTTAATTTCTGTTTTTCTGAGAGAAGTTTGGGATCTGGGTGGGGAGAAGGGATTTAAATACGATAATGCCTAGACTTTGTTCCAGTTCCAGATCAGCTCTGACACAACCTCTGCAGAATTAATATTAGTGTCTTGAGAGATTTCAGATGCCAATTCATGAGAAAGGACATCAGGGTAAATGCTAAACGCCATCTAAATTAAGCCTTCACCCATCTTCTAGGGCACTGCCTTGTCCCCCTTGGGGCTTGTTCAGCTAAGCAACACATAGAAAGGTGTCCATCCTGCAACTTAAGAAAGAGCAGCTTGATGAATGTGCAGTGACAGAAGAAAACAGTGCTACCATTTTAATCCAGAAGATGTCTCCTCCAAGAGGGCTCTGTGAAGCCCTACTGCTTTTCTCAGACTGTTGCAGAAGCATTGTCTATTAAAGAGTGATTTAAAAGATGCAGTATCATCCTTACAGAAAAGTTGCTGTTAATTTTTTTTCTTAATCTTCTATATGTTAAAAGTAATTTTTAAAAAGCTTTAGAAGTAGCTAAAGTAGTCCTTAAAGTGTCAGTGTGCATAAGCCATGCTGTCTGAATGGAGGTACAATCCAACCAGAAGTTACCTGTAACAAAGAAGATTCTGATTCACACAGAAGTGTTTGAAGTTGTGGCCTGTCACCTAAAATTAGATGTTTAGTTAGTCATTCAACTTGATTTTGGGGTTTTCTTTCAGATAAACTTCTTCATAGCAGCAAGGATTAAGATCTAGATCTACTTAGGCACATGTTTGTCCATGCTTTTATTAAAACTTCTAGTGAAACATTTCATTAGGTAGCAAAATTTTTTTTAGGGGCCATACTAGCCTTTTTTTAATCTAGACAGATGCTGGTGAGGGAGTCTAGCATATGTGACAGCACAGAGAACAAGAATCTTTTATACATGGAAGTAGCTCATCCACTATAGGAGGATACATGCGGCAAAATGCTGGGTTCAGCTGGATGTTTCTTCAACATCAAAATTCTTCAGAGAAAAATTAATTTTTTTCCATTTCTGCAAATCCATTTGTGTCCCAGTTTCAACGTTCTCTACTACAAAGCTTTTGATTTTGATCACTGGTAGATTATCAAATGTCTTGTACTTCACTACGATTCCCCAGTCATGCTGGCAATTAGTATTTTGGCAATGCATCTTGCTTTTTTTCTCAAAACCATCAAACTGGATGGGTTTCTTATGAGGTTTTGTTATATAACGCTCCTTGAACGCATCTCCTAGGACAGTGTGATGAGATTCCTGAAACAACACATGCCAGAAGCACTTAAAAGTAGCAACACCATTACTTCATTTTTTCCTGACATTCCCCTTCCCCTCACAAATACCATTTCTCTGGTGAGGTGTTTCCTGTCATTCAGGAAGCTCACCTTCCAGCCCTGAGGCTCATCACTCTAGTACCAGGTACTAGAAAGCCTGGGCTTATCAAAACCAAAATTATTATATATCACCAGTCACTAGCTTATACATATTTGAACTTAGTTAGCTTCTCTAAAAAAAACATGCTTGCAGTATTTGAGCCTTGTGCATAAAATGCGAGAGTCATACAGACAACAGACAACTTGAGACTCCTGCTTCCCACTCATTTTAACCATATAACCCCAGCTTTCCGTGAGGGGTGATGCAATTACTTTGGAGTGGTAGGAGAAAGTAACCCTAACAAGGTAAAGGAGTTACAGTTGTTGTTTATAACATATATAATCAAGGATTTGAAAAAATAACAACTTAATTTGAAAGCATATGTACAATATGAGCTGGAGTCTGAAAATGCTAGTTCCTCCTGGAAATGCCACTTCCATTAAATACATAGGCTGAACTCAGCTTGTAGGGATTATTTAAAATATTGTGAGGGGTTATTTGCAGAGTACTAAGCAAAAGCTCTTTTTGAAGAGTTTTCTGAACTTTCAGATCTATGTGCAGAGGCATAGATGATAAGTCAGCAACACAAAACGGAGTAACAGTCAGGGTGCGCATTAGATATCTTTTGTTATTTGTCAAAGAAATGCAAGGAGGTTTTTGAAAGGCTGAGCTATTCCCAACCTTTCAACTGTAGGAAGCCTGTGGACCTTCCCTATGCTGAAGAGTAGTGAAGTCCATCTACATTCCAAAAACAGCTGGCAAAAACAAAAAAATATTTTCTTGATTAAAAAGGGAAGTGGCTAAAGGCAAACACTCTGTAATGCCCAGCTGTAGCCTGAAACCTCTTATCACATCACAACGGTGCTTTTCAGAGCAACACAAATAGAAAAAGCTTCAAAAGAACAAATTTCATAACTAGAAGGGCTCAAAAGTGCCTAGAAAAGGCATGATCACCACTTCCCATGTGAGGAGGATTAGCTTCTTAGGCCTACAGAGAAATTCTTTAAGTGCAGAAAGTGTACAATAAAAATGTCCCCATGAGATACACAGAAGTAATGTGAACTACCTAAAGAACGTAAAACAAAGTAATACTGAAGAATTAAAATGCTTGTTTTCTCAAACCATGGTTTGCCTTGCCTTTCAAAACAGTAATCTGGCCCATAAGCCAAGGAGCTAAACAGTCAGTTTAGATCTCAGGACTTTGTACAGGTAATTTTCAGTCAACAGAAATGGTGGGAGAAACCTTTCAACTGCAGGGAGCCTTCCAATTTATGCTAATCAGGAAAGTAAATATCCAGCAGTTATGTCATTGCAGATCACATAGTTTTCCACAAAATTCATCAGTTTCTAACAGAAGGGGGTTCAGGAAAACTGGACTGATTACTGTCATATCACATTATTTGCACACCTCGGACATCATCAGCTACCATCATAACATGCTACAGAAGTAGTTATGACTGGTCCTGTGGTTTACTCCAAATTTTTTTCTCCTCCACTTTCCACACTAATAAACAATGCTGTTAGTTCAGTAATGCTGACCACTGGTGTTCACAGATGAAGGTTTCCATACAGAGACGTACCTTTATAACTCTGATGTCATCTGTACTGCAGGCATATACTTTGCATTTTCCACACAGAAGATTTATTTTCCCTTCCACTACCTTACGTTTTGTTTCCTTGTTCCTTGAATCTCGTAATACCTTTTCCTTCATTTGCAAGTCATGTATCTTTAAAATTAATAAACAAATAAAAATCAAGATCATTATGAAATTCAGAAACGTCCCAAAGTCTGTCTAAACGTGACTCAGGGTATGTAACATCTAGGAACCTGTGACTTAAAAGTAAACAAACAAAGCATGCCTTGTTCTAGCAACTCACACCAAAGAAAGCATGTGGTACATTTGTCAGGTTATGAATGCAAGGCTAGAATAATAGAATAGTAACATGGTGGACAGCATTTATACTGTCTGTTCCTTCCTCCTCTCTACCCCCCTATGGTCCCTTTAGTCGTAACGCCATTAAGTCCTTGTGAAGGCTAAGTCATGTGAGACTCCCTACAACAGTAGTGCTGCTGCTCTGGGAAGCTCATGGTTTGGAAAGAAGGCTCCAGAGACCACAGACACAGAGAGGCAACAGCCACAGCCTGGAGCTGGGAACCTGCAGCTCATGCAGAAACAGAATCCTCTGAGGAAAAGCAGGAGCAGCCAAGCCTCAGAGGTGGGAGAAGAAACTTCACAAAGGCTAGAGGGCCTTGGACATCCTTTGTTGCACAGCTCAGTCTCTGAAAGGTTGCCTGGAAACACAGGGTGACCTGCAAATCCAAAGGGATATGGCAGAACTGTGTACAAACCCTTTTTATTTGTACTGGCTGCCACTGCCTTACTCCAGTCTTCTCTGGGAAAATGGTTACAAAGGTCTAGGAAGACAGAATCATAGAATCATTTAGGTTGGAAAAGACCCTTAAGATCATCAAACCCAACCGCAAACCTAGTACTGCCAAATCCACCATTAAACCATGTCCCTAACCACCACATCTACCCATCTTTTAAATACCTCCAGGGATGGGGGCTCGACCACTTCCCTAGGCAGCCCATTCCAGTGCTTGACAACCCACTTGGTGAATAAATTTCTCCTAATATGCAATCTAAACTCCCCTGAAGCAACTTGAGGCCATTTCCTCTTGTCCTGTCGTTTGTTACTTGGAAGAAGAGACCAACACCCACCTTGCTACAACCTCCTGTCAGGCAGTTGTATAGGGCAAACAACCCCAGTTCCCTCAGCCGCTCCCTGTCAGCCTTGTACTCCAGGCCCTTCATCAGCTTCACTGCCCTTCTCTGGACATGCTCCAGCGCCTCAATATCCTTCTTGTAGTGAGGGGCCCAAAACTGAACACAGGATTTGAGGTGCAGCCTCACTGGTGCCAAGTACAGGGCAAGGATGACTTCCCTGGTCTTGCTGGCCACACTATTCCTGATACAAGCCAGGATGCTCTTGGCCACCTGGGCACACTGCCAGCTCACATTCAGCCGGCTGTCAACCAGTACCCCTAGGCCCTTTTCCACCAGGCGGCTTTCCAGCCACTCTGCCCCAATCCTGTAGCACTGCATGGGGTTGTTGTGACCCAAGTGCAGGACCCGGCACTTGGCCTTGTTGAACCTCATACAGTTGGCCACAGCCCATTGATCCAGCCTGTCCAGGTGCCTCTGTAGACTGCTGCTACTGTAGACTACTCCTGTCCAACTTGGGCAATCTGCTGAGGGTGCACTCAATCCCCTCCTCCAGATCATTGATAAATATGGTAAACAGAACTGGCCCCAAAACTGAGCCCTGGGGATCACCACCTGTGACTGGCCACCAACTGGATTTAACTCCATTCACCACAATTCTTTGGGCCTGGCCATCCAGCCAATTTTTCACCCAGCGAAGAGTACACCCATCCAAGCCATGAGCAGCCAGTTTCTCCAGGAGAATACTGCGGGAAATGGTGTCAAAGGCTTTACTAAAGTCCAGGTAGACAACATCCACAGCCTTTTCCTCATCCATTAAGTGGGTCACCTTGTCACAGAAGGAGCTCAAGTCAGTCAAGCAGGATCTGCCTTTCATAAACCTGCTGACTGGGCCTGATCACCTGGTTGTCCTGTATGTGCCACATGATGGCACTCAAAACAATCTGCTCCATAACCTTCCCTGGCACCGAGGTCAGACTGACAGGCCTCCTCAGATCCTTCCAGCCCTTACTGTAGATGGGCGACACATTTGCCAACCTCCAGTCAACTTGGACCTCCCTGGTTAGCCAGGACTTCTGATAAATGATGGAAAGTGGCTTGATAAGCACTTCCACCAGCTCCCTCAGTACCCTCGGGTGGATCCCATCCACCCCCATAGAACTGTGTATGTCTTAGTGGCGTAGCAGGTTGCTAACCATTTCTCCTTGGATTATGGGGGCTTCATTCTCCTCCCTGTCCCTGTCTTCCAGCTCATGGGGCTGGATACCTGACAACAACTGGTCTGACTATTAAAGACTGAGGCAAAGAAGACATTAAGTACCTCAGCCTTTTCATCATCCTTTGTCACTGTGTTTGCCCCCACAACTAATAAAGGATGGAGATTCTCCTTATCCCCCCTTTTATTGTCTTTTACAGCAGTAGCCAGATTAAGTTCTAGCTGGGCTTTGGCCCTTCTAATTTCCTCCCCACATACCCTCACAAAGTCCTTGTAGTCCTCCTGAGTTGCCTGCCCCAAAGGTCATACACTCTCATTTTTTTCCTGAGTTCCAGCAAAAGCTCTCTGTTCAGGCAGGCCAGTCTTCTTCCCTGCCAGTTCATCTTTCAGCACATGGGGAACAGCCTGCTCCTGTGCCTTTACAAATTCCTTCTTGAAGAATGTCCAGCCTTCCTGGATTCCTTTGCCGTTCAGGACTGCCTCCCAAGGGACTCTGTCAGCCAGGCCCCAAAACAAGCCAAAGTTTGCTCTCTGGAACTCCAAGATCTGTTACTGCCCTTCTTACTTCTCCAGGAATCAAAAACTATAAATTTTGTTACTGCTATGCCCAAGACGGCTGCCAGCCATCACATCACCCACAAGTCCTTCTCTGTCTGCAAACAACAGGTCCAGCAGGGCACCTTCCCTAGCGGGCTCACTCACCAGTTGTCTCAGGAAGTTATCTTCCACAAACTCCAGGCACCTCCTAGACTGTTTCCTCTCTGTTGTACTGAATTTCCAGCAGGCTTCTGATAAGTTGAAGTTCCCCATGAGAACAAGGGCTAGCGATCATGAGACTTCTCCCAACTGCTTATAGAATATTTCATCTGTCTCTTCATCCTGGTTGGGCAGTCTATAACGGACTCCCACCATGATATCTTCCTTGGTGGCCTTTCCCCTGATTCTTACCCATAAACACTCAACCCTATTATCACCATCATCAAGCTCTAGACAGCCAAAACACTCCCTAACATACAGGGCTACCCCACCGCCTCTCCTTCCTCACTTATCCTGCCTGAAGAGTTTAGAGCCATCCATTTCAGCACTCCAGTTGTGCAAGTCATCCCACCATGTTTCTGTGATGGCAACTATGTCATAGTTTTCCTGCTGCACAATGGCTTCCAGCTCCTCCTGTTTGTTGCCCATCCTGCATGCATTGGTGTAGATGCACTTCAGTTGGGCTACTGATCCCACCACCTTTTTTGGGGGAGAAGCCCTAATCCCTATGTGACCATTCTCAGGCACTCCCATGGTTTCTAACACATCAATAAGCCTTGTGTCTTTGCTGCTGTGTGGATCTCCATCCCCTACCTCCACTGTGATGGTAGACCAAAGGACCTCACTAGCACACCATCCCTCAAACACTGGTGTGCTGCCCCAGGCTTATCTCTAGTCAGCCCAGTTTTATCCCTTTCCTCCTTCAAATCTAGTTTAAAGCTCTTTCAAAGAGCCCTGCTAACTCCTGTGCAAGATCCCTTTGAGACAGATGTACCCCATCTGTCACTAGTAGGCCTGGTGTCATGTAGGCCAACCCATGACCAAAAAACCCAAAATTCTGCCAGTGACACCAGACTTGGAGCCAGGTATCCATCTGCTGGCTCTTCCTGGCTCTTCCCTCATCATTCCCTGCAACTGGAAGGATAGAGGAGAACACTACTTGAGCTCCTGATCATCCCAAGGCCCTGAAGTCTTTCTTGATTGCCCTTGGACTTCTTGTTGCAAATTCATTGCTGCCTACCTGAGAAATCAATAATGGATAACAATCCAAGGGCTGCACCAGGGTGGGAAGTTTTGTCTCCACATCTTTAACCCGGGCCCCAGGGAGGCAGCACACTTCCCTAAGAAGTGGGTCTGGTTGGCATATTGGGCCTTCTGTTCCCCTCACAAGATAGTCTCCTATGACAATGACCCATCTGTTTTTTCTTTATGGAAGTGGTTTTGACACAGGGTGTAGGTTGACTGAATCTTGTGGACACCTCCAAGCTTGATGAACCATTGTCCTTGTCATTGTTCGGTTCCACTTGCAGAGCTTCGTACCTGTTATGCAAGGGCACCTGGGAAGGTGGGGTGGTCACAGAGGAGATGTGCCTGCTGCGCCAGGCAGGAACCTGCCTGAGCAAAAGTCCATCATTGGCTTAGCCTGAGACAATTCTTTCATGTCACCTCAGCACCAGAATTTCTTGACACTTCTATGCTCATGATGTTTTCTGATCTGGTAAATATGCAGCACACAGCAGGGTTACTGTAAAGCACTGAATGTGTGCTGAGGTGTTCTACTAGGCTTGTTCATCTGCCAGACATTGCTTGAATCAAATATGAACAATAGTGTAGGCCATACAAAAGAAGTCACCAGCAGAAGAGCATGCACAAACCCAAATGTCATCCTGTTAATGTCTCAAACAATAGTTTCTTGAAATCTTCCAGAAACTACTGCTCTGAAATCAACAAGCACTTGGCATGACAACAAACACCTTTGGAAAAACACTTGTACTGGCCTGCAGCGAAGATAAAGTGCTTCTGAACATGAATATGGATGGACATACTACCACCGTTTGCATAGTTTCCGATCTCCCTGTCCACTATCCCAAGCAGACACAGCAATATTCTTCTTCCAGTAGACGAAATAGTTTGTGTTTTATTTCTAAGCTCAGAAGTTTAGATAAATTCTACCTCAGCTTCTAAGTGTGTTACAGTTACAGTACAGATGACATTCTGCAAACTAGCAGTACACACTATCCCTTCTCTGCTGATCTAGCCTTGGTCTGAAACCAAACACAGTGAATACTTTCCTCAGGTTATCACTTGGTCCTAGATGAAGGCTGATACAGATTATACTTGTACGTTTGCATATGAAAATTCCACAGAAGTACAAACCTTTCTTGCAAATGTTGTTTCATCCCAATTCTGTAGCTTTTCAATAGCTTCATTCATCATTTCTTCCTTATAACGGTTGTGTTTCTCATTCTCAACCACTTCTGATTTGCTTGTCACGAGGATGCACTTGCTGTCTTTCGCCCTTCCACGACCTATAGAGCAACACGTTTATTCTCTTTAGTTACTCTTAACAAGACGCACAAAAGCAGCAGCTATACCATAAAAGAGCATTAAGGACTTTCCGTGTGGCTGCTTTTCTTTCCCATGTTCAGACTGAGATAATGCTGCTTCTAAACAGCATTCTCTTCAGCTCTTTCTTCTTTGATCACAAACCAGAACAAGACACCCCCTTCCAGGTATCCTCATGGATAAGCCCCAGCCAGTGCTGTATTGCCTACTTGTGTGGCCCGCCTCAATTAAGCTCAGGCATGCTTGACACTTCAGTTATTGTGCAGCATCTTGCTGCCTTCTTGTGGAAACAAAAGCTAGAGGAGAAAAGTTCATCTTGGTCTTAGTGACTAGTTTTCTACCCTGCTAATTGGTGTCTATTAAAAAAAAAATCTATCACAAAAAAACTGGGGAACTGGAAATGAGTGCTGGTCACTTCTTCCACCTGTCTATGCCTACTGCCTGCCTGCTTTTTGCTGCTGTAACACAGGCAAACTAAAAACTACAGGGATCTCATACCAGTTTAGAAGTATTTCAGTTAGAAAAAATGTTCACATTTGCTTTTGAGCTCCCATTCCCCCAAAATCATGATTTTATGTGGTTTAAAACTGACACAACTATTTTCTTTGCATCTTTAGTAGCTTGTTAAGAATAAACACTATCACACATAAACATGAATTCTGGACCAATTATTTCATTATAAGACAAAAATAAGAAAATCATATGACACAAGCCCAGAAAGCAGAGGACTAAGTACAATGGAGATCACTTCCCATCAAATTACAAAGTTAACTGCTCCGGTGATATGATAAAATATTGCAGATGCAACCTTGAAAGATGTAGGCAATTTTATGACACTTAGGAATGTGAAACAGAAACCAGTATTTGATGTGGCTCTTCATTCCCCTCTGCCGGCCATATTGTAAAATCACTAAGATTCAAGACCAAGGTCTTGACAGACTTCTTTAGATAAGCCAAGACAGAAACAGGCTTTCTTTTTTTTTTTTTTCGTCTGGAATGTTAGAGGTCTTCACATGTGAAGGCCTCAGATACCCATGAGTAGCTGGGCTGGAAATAAGCCACTGGGCAGGGGAAGGTCTTCAGAAGCCAATGCAATACACAAAACTCCATTGCAGCAGTCCTTTCTAAATTGTCACGGTCAGAACAATTGATGCTATTTCTGACTACAGCTTTTCTAGCCATACTTCTGCTTATATGTATAATTATCCACTTGAGGGATCATTCCTCAACAGTTCAATAACCTTGTGCAGCACGGCTAATTTGAATGGCAAAAGAAAAGTCACACAGCATCAACGACTCAGTTCTGTGAACAAATTTGTCATGTCTGGTGCCATCATTTCTCTGCCTTCACTCAGGGGCACAGAGGAACAACAGCAAGACATACACATATTACTATAATATTTCCAAAGTGCCATTCAGTAGCATTTTATGTCCGTTTCTAGACCAAAACAGGTTTCTAAAGTAATAGCTCTGAAGTTCCATACCTCTGACTTGGATCATTTTGGTGACATTGCCAAAGTATTCATAGAGCACAACAAGGTTGCACTCAGAAATATCAATGCCTTCATCAGCAACAGATGTAGCAATTAGCAGTCTGCTGTCTTTGTTGGTTTTGAATGCATCCAGTACACCCTTCTGCATCGGGAGGGTCATACCTACAGCACCAAGAAACTGTGTCAGCAAAACCACTGAAGAGTTCCTCTTACTTAAGTGATTAGAAACGAGCATGTCCTTTTGATGTGGAAAAGTGCTTTAAGTCTGCATACCCAGCTGGCTACATGCTATACCCACTGAGCAGGAATTCCCGTTGATGTGCCACAAGGATTGCCATCCTGGGAAACACCATTTCAGACAAAAAAACCTAGCTGATCTTTATTAGAGACCCACACAACTTAGTTATTTTAAGCACAAGCTTAAGCCATGCATAATTCATTTTGGCTGTAGCTTCCATTCTACCTTAAAATGTTTTTGTGCCACCAAACACAAAATAAGAGAGGAATCTGTAAAAGGAACAGTGAAAATACCACTAGAAGTAATCACAAGACGCCATGATAGCGAACAGTTTCTGAACTTTTGAGCTAACAAAAGAATCCTTCAGCGAAGAGTCACTGGTAGTGTTACTGCTTCTTTGACCAAAGATTCTGGACAGAAAAAGCAAGCATCTCCTTAGGATTGGTAAAAGGTCTTCTAGATATAGAAGAAAGCATAGCAAAAACTCACATGACCTTCCTCTGTTTAAGAGCACTGAAGATGAACACAGGAAGAATAGAACAATTTCAGCAGTGTGGCCACCATAGGACTAGCAACTGGTATTGCTGAGTGCAAACCTGCATACCTGTTTTTTCATCTCTTCTTCCACGACCCATCAACACACCTGGCTTTATGTGGCTAAGTAGAGGGTTTGTTTCTATCCACTTCTTCAAAGCCTGAAAAGCAAATCAGGGAATTAGAACCCTGTCCAGATGAAATGCTAGTTTGGGATAGATAGGTGGATCCTGCCCATGATTGCCTAGAAAATAATACTTCCAAGAACCAAAAGCAGAAAAGGTGGAACTTGTGCATCAGGAGGGAACATCTATTCATAGGTGAGAAAGCAAGGGTCACAGCCATGATGCCAGATCCAACCATGCCACAATGGATTTCCACTTTTCCCACCCCTGCAACTTAAAGGCTGGCTAGAGAGCAAGCAGCCTTTCACTGCTAAAAAGTATGCCTTTTTCTCTTATAAACCAACAGGTCACTGAATATCACACCTCTGGGATCCAAAGAAAAGGAGTTGCTATTTACAAACTGAACTTTCTCACTGCACAGTGAAAAGTAACACCTTCTAACGGCTCTTATGTAAGAACAAAATTCAGCCAAGCTACAGTAGGCTTTTAAATCTGTAATGGAAAATTGCCAGCAGATGCTTGGTGTTGTTATTTTGGACTTTAGACTGCCTTTAGTATTTTTCTGGTTTGGAATTCATCCAGCATGTCTATACCCAAGAATGAAATGGGGGTTGGGACTCGCAGCTGATAAATCTGTTTAGAGTAGCCAGAGACTATGATACCTTGCAGTAAATGTTTAAGAGCTACCAAAGCTAATCATTAATAGCACACTTACTACAAGCATGAACTTTTTCTGGGAACAAGGTATTGGAAGGGAGAAAAAAGATCATCCAGCCTAGATCTTGATCCTAGGCAAGTATGAAATAGACCAGTGCATCAGAAGGGTCCAGAGAACATCTGCTCCACTAAGTCTTTTCTTTTTCTTGATCAAGAACACATGCTAGGGCACAGATCTCCTTTGGGAAATCCTCCGGGAAACCTGTATATAACTCCTGATGTGCAGTCAGTAATACAGCACAGCTGCTGGTTTATAACACTGTCATATTAAAGCAAAAAACCTCTAACATATCTTGTTAAAACTGACTTCAGACCTAAAGTAAAAAACTGATGGCTTAATGATCAACTATGACATGTAGCAAGAAGAAGTGATAAAGGACACCACCCGTGTACTGTAGTTTTTAATAACACTGTCATATTAAAGCAAAAAACCTCTAACATATCTTGTTAAAACTGACTTCAGACCTAAAGTAAAAAACTGATGGCTTAATGATCAACTATGACATGTAGCAAGAAGAAGTGATAAAGGACACCACCCGTGTACTGTAGTTTTTAAAAAAAAAAAAAACCCACCTCATCCTGTCTCAGAACATCAGTGCACAGAGAAATGTTTTCTTAGGAAGATCAAATACATGCATATTTTTCTATTTCCAGATCAAAATGGGAAGGGTAATAGATAAGACATTTTATTTTCTCACTTCTGATTTTAGGAGCTTTAAAAAGAAATGTCTTACAGATACTAAGGATCTTGTCTTAGCAAAGAGAATAGTGCGAGTCTGTGGGTTATAGCGGTATGCTTCATCCAGGATGCAAGCAAGCTCTTCCAGCTTGGGATTCTCATTTGATTCATCTTTTGAAAGGGCAGTCATTTCTGGTTCTTTCTCTGGAAGAAAACAGCAGTGTCTTGAATAATTTACCTTCTTTAATACAGAAAACAGAATTCTCACTCAAATCTGCTTTCAAATGCCACCCACATTCTCTTTAGTATCTATTTTTATTTTCTATACCAGTCTCCCAGAATGCAAGCAAAGAAAGCTATTGGTTAAATGCAACAAAATCCCCAGAAAAAAAAGCTCTGAATCTCTCACATTTTGTAGTAAACTGACAGGAGAACTTCTGTGGCATACTGTGCACCAAAAGACAGTACAAAACAAACTCAGTTCTTGCAAAGAACGGTGCTATTTCTTCTTAGGAAACAACAGACACTAGAGGGCAGGCAACCTAGTGATTTAAAATTGCAGTTAACACTGCAGCATGCCAGATCACAGGCTGGCTTACAGCACATTGCTACTAAATCAGAAGTTAGAGAACAGTGCAACCTCTAACTTTTAATCAGAAGGGTACAAGGGCCACCTGCTTCTTCCCAGAAGTTTGGGAGCACTGGGCAGGAGGAGGCTAGGCAGTGCATGTTGCCTTATGTAATGCTGCCAGCATCCATGATTGTAGACCATCACTCTACTTGTGGGGCACTCCCACTGCTTTATCTCCAAGTCAGGCACCTAAGAACCTACCACAGTATCTAGCTACACTTACTACTATTTCCTTAGCTCCTGCCCTAGAAGCCTGAAGTCCTAGAAAGTAAGTTCCCCCCTGCCTACCTTAACACTACATTTGCACCCGCATGGACACTAGATTTTCTGAAAAGTGCAAAGATTCTGGAAGAACAACTGCACTTACTCTGAAGAAAACACTTGGATCATCCTACCATAAGCCCTCTTCTTCCTTGCAACTGTCACAGGTACTGTATGAAATACCTTGAAATTTGGCTGTCATTTGCTTCTCTAACTCTGTATATGGTCCATTTTTGACATTCGTGAAAAATTCAGTTAGGTAGGCTAAAGCATCTTCGATGCGGGCATCTTCACTGATGATGAGAGCATCGTTGAATTTCTGCTCAGAAAGAGAGACATACACATTTATGCATCATCTTCCGTGGGATAAGGGATGAACACAAATTTTATTTAGCTAGATTAAGTACTACAACCCCTTGTGTTGTTCCTCCATTTGCATGACAACACAAGCATTACAAAGTCTCTTCTGCACTATACTGTTTTTAGTATCTTAAGAGACAACTCTTACACACTATGTTTTAGCCTGTGTCAAATAAAATTATTAGGTTCAAAACTTGCTCCTAGGTGAACACACCTGTAACAGAAAGAACATGATGGCTCCACCTCTGTATGGAAGGAAAGAGGATATAAACTTACCCGCAGGTGTTCAGTGCAAATGAAAAGGTCTCTACAAATCCTGCTCTCCTTCTCCTTATCTGCCAGTTGCAACAGTTTGCATTTCTTCTGAGTGCCAACTATCCAATGTTCATATTTCTGTGTTCCAAAATCATTCTTGTTGATTTGAGGCATAGTATCTAGTAAAGGAGGAAACAAACATTTGCTCATAGAATCATAGAATCATGGAATGTTTTGGGTTGGAAGGGACCTCTAGAGGTCATCTAGTCCAACCCCCCTGCAGTGAGCAGGGACATGGCTAACTAGATCAGGTTGAAGTTCCATCTGAGTCCAATAGTGAAGGGACAGTGACTCCAAAACTTCAATTTGGATGTAAAACAGGCCTTGATTCATTGCTTTTCAATTTCTTTTTAAAATGCCACATAAAGAAGATACCGCATTTTCCATGAATGTTAGGTCTAAAAAGCCTATGCAGAAGAACACTGTATAATAAAATCACAGAATCATTGAGACTGGAAGGCACCTTTGGAAGTCTTTAGTCCAACCCTCTGCTCAAAGCAGGGTCACCTAGAGCTGGTGGCTCAGGATCACGTCCAAATGGATTTTGAGTACTTTCAAGGACGGAGACTCCACAACTTCTCTGGGCAACCTGTTCCAGTGTTTGACCACCCTTGCAGCAAAGTTCTTCCTGTTGTTGAAGTATTTCTGTTTGTGCCCACTGCCTCTTGTCCTGCCTCTGGGAACCATCTGAGAACAGTCTGGCTCTGTCTTCTTCACTCCCTGTGTTTCAACCCATATCCGGATGTTAGGCTAAAGTTAACCCAGTAAAATTCAACTGAGGACCTGTGTATGTGCACACATCTGCAGTCTTTACCAATAAAATTAGAGCTCACTTACCCTGTAAGAAGCCTACAGTATTCAAGACACTGCATGTGCATTGGTCCTTGAATGATCAGCTAGTCAACAGTTAAGTATGCATTTGCTACACGGTCCATGGTACTTAAAGGCATATTATCCAAGGGCCTGTTCCTGAGGCAGAACCGGTCAGTACTTTTGTCACATACACACTCTGTCTGAGTGCTTCACAAACTTCAGTAATCAGAGTCCACAAAAAGGAAGCAAATGGCATTCATGCAAGAGGAACTGTGATGCAGAAATCTGGAATCATAGAATCATTTAGGTTGGAAAAGACCTTTACGATCATAAAGACCTTCAAGAAGGAAACCTCAGACCTTCAGAATTTTTTGCTTAATTTAGGATGCAGTCTGA
>NW_009258669.1:6854726-6865782 GCF_000687185.1 Egretta garzetta | reverse complement strand
TTTTTTTGGTGGGGGGGGGGGGGTGAGGTTTGGGTGGTTTTTTTTTAATTCTCCCTTCCTGCCCCAGGCTATAGTTCATTCTCCAGTACCTGGAAAGTGTGTGTGTGTGTGGGGGGGGGGAAGATCTAGAAAGTATAGAACCGAGGTAAACAGGCTTAAGGCACCCCAGTCAGTTTGCAAAAGCCAGCCTAAGCACAGATAAAATCCTTTAATTCGGGACTGGATAAATCAAGGCTGATCCTGAGCATAGCCATCCATGGGTCTCTGCTTTGTACCCCCTGTACCTCTCAAATTTGTTGATAAAGAGCCACTTACTGGACACCACTTTGGAACCCTGCAAAAGCAGAAAAGATTGATTGATTTCTGGAGGGCTGCAGAATTAGGTCTCATGACCATGAGACCCGTTCTCTCTTCTCAGAGCCATGCATCTCCCTCTCTGCAAATCTTCACACCACTGCAGCTCCTGAGGCTGGAACCCTACAGACAAGTCTCTCCTTTCTTAAGTAGCCATATCCTCTCCCTGGTGGTGTTCACGTTCCACAGATCTTCCCCTGTAAAATTACCTTAAATGCTTTTCAATAGGAAACAATGGAGAACTGGTAACAGTGGAAACAGGGGTACCCAGATATCTAAGGAGTACAAAATGTGACCAGTGGCCAGGACACCCTTAGAAGTAACACTGAGCGCAACTCAGAGAGGCCAGGGAAAATATGAGAAGTGTCAGAGCAGCAATAGTGAAAGTAAACTTTTGCTGAAAGGTGTCCTGGTTTCGGCTGGGATAGAGTTAATTTTCTTCGTAGTAGCTAGCATAGTGCTGTGTTTTGGATTTAGTACCAGAAGAATGTTGATAACACACCGATGGTTTTAGTTGTTGCCAAGTAGTGCTGAGACTACTCAAGGACTTTTTGAGCTTCTCCTGCTCGGCCAGGTGCATAACAAGCTGGGAGTACAGCACAGCTAGCACAGCTAACCCGAACTGTCCAAAGAGCTATTCCATACCATATAACGTGATGCTCGGGGGTGGGTTAGTCGGTCGGTCGGTCATGGGCAGAGTGATCACAGCTTGGGCTGTGTGATCGCGGCTTGGGGGCAGTGATCGCTGCTCGGGACGGGCTGGGCATCAGTCAGCAGGTGGTGAGCAATTGCATTGTGCATCACTTGTTTTATATATATTCTGTATATTCTTTTACCATTATTATTATCACTATTGTTATTCTTCTCTCTTATTAAACTGTCTCTCTCTCAACCCACAGGTCTTACTTTTTTTTCCTTTCCTACGATTCTCTCCCCCATCCCACTGAGGGAGGCAGGGGGAGTGAGCGAGTGGCTGCGTGGTGCTTAGTTGCCAGCCGAGTTAAACCACGACAAAAGGAAAAAACTACAACATTCAGAGTAAGACCATAACTGAGATCCTTCTTGTCTTCCTTAACAGAGACAGCTTTAGGTATGAAGCATTTGGAGCAATGCTTAAATAAGAAGATACAGGTATCTCTCATCAATTAAATCCAGCTCATTGCATTTTGAAAGCAAGCCTTTTGGTAGTTTTGTTTCAGATTCTTTAAACATTCAAAATGATTTGACAGTGTCAAAAGCACACCATCCTTAGCTACAGGAAGCACAGGTTGAAATCCAAACAAAAATATTTATGATTATCAACCTAGTCACTTACAACAGGAAAATAGTTGACTCTTCTACCTGTAATTTTTTATTTAAGAAATAGTGGTTAAAGGCAAGTAAAAAGGAAGAAGGAGAAAGGAAGTGGGAAAAGAGTGACTGTTCTAGCAGCCATGAGGATTCACACTGATGTAATCAAAGACTGAATTCCAGTTACAGGCATATTAACAGTATCTTACCCACTGAGTAAATCTTCCTCATCAACACCTCCGTTTCAGACATCAGACCCGAGATAATGTCTGCAAAATGATTCTGAACTCGCGTTTTAACCCATCTGACATCTAGATACAAGAAATGGCAGTCAGTGACCTGAGTAAGTAAAACATTTCCCTAGGCAGCACAATACAAATTCTTGTCTAAAAGAATGCTACATATGGTGCTCTACGCAATTGTAATGATGTTTATTGTTAATAAGCATTATAGTTGCACAGAAGGAAACAGCCCCCAGTCTTACTGGCAGAACTGCTCTGGCTTTTCTGCCAGAGATTGTGGAGCTCAGCAAAGAGAAAATTTGCCCAAATGGGCACTGCCTTACTGTGGGACAACAGTGCAGTGCATGCTTACACTCCTTTCAAGCCAGCAGGAAGCAAAGCTCCAGCTTAGTTTTAAGCTTTTAACTTCTCCTGACCAAAGGAGAATTGGATAGCTGCCTTAATTATGCTTTGCATCTCACAGAAAAATAAAAAGGAAGCGTGCTTACATGTTTCTGGCTTGTTTCCGAATCTCTGCAGATCCTCTTTGTTCTCTCTGACAGTGGATATGGCCTGTATGTCAAGGTAGGAGCAGAGGGTACAGATGTGCTCTATTGTTTCCTTGATGCTCTTGGCATTACCAACTCCAACAGAAGCAGTTAAACCTACAATCTGAGCACACACATGAATAGCAGCGGTTGCTCCTTTGTCACAAATGAAAAAAAAAAACAGGAGACGCTATTACCAATTGTCAAGTTGTCACTGTCTTCAAAAAAAAGGAAACAAAACAGGTAGCTGAAGTAAACATGAGTGCACGGACTAAACCTTGAGAGCCTAACCTTGTCCTCACTTGTGCCCTCTCCAAGGCACTCAAGCTTGGAGTATTCAAACTGAAAATATCCACCCACTTAAATCCATAACTAGCTGTATTTGCCAGTGCTCATCATAAGTAGAAACAGCAAATCCACCACCAGAATGGTCCTCCACATTCATTCAGAGGAGACGTCTTCTCAGCTGGACCAAAATCTCCTGCCAGCAGAGGCAGTGGCCCAATTTTATTGTTGCAGAAGACAGCAACAGAGAACTGATAAAGAGATTACTAAATTCTAGGGCACGTGCTTTCTTCCCAGCCCAGAAATCCTGTTTGCTTTGAAGTACTCCAGTCTCTGTCATGCTTCATGAGTCTTTCTTGGCAGCTGGAGGGAAGATGTAATGTGGGAAAGCAGCCTGGGGGTGTCCAAGAAGAGGGAAAAAGTGTTCCAGACGCTACCATTTCAATTTGCAGCCACTGTTAAATGGGATTTTGAACTGGATTAACACAGAAGGCAAGACTTCAGGCAAAATACTTTTCTCTCATGTTTCCACCGCTGACAGACTGCGCCTTACCTGAGGCAGCTGGTTTGCAGAGGAATCAAATTTTTGTTCCAGGTATCTGGTCATTAACACATTGTAAGGGTGGTTGCCTGTAGTGTTGTGGCATTCATCAAATATCATCAGAGTGAAGATGGAGAGGGAGCTAATGATCCCTTCCTCGATGCTATTCACAAGAATCTGGGGCGTCAGCACAATGATGTCACTGTCCTGTATAACCCTTTCTACAGAGACATTTGCAACTGTTTCACCGCTAAGTCCTTGAACAGAATATCTAGGAAGAAGAGGCAAAAGATAAGGTATGAAAAAGGATGTCATGCAGGGCAAAAAAAGCTAGAAGAACAGACTTTTCAGCAAGCTTGAAGGGTATTGACTAAGTTCAAAATGTGAAATTGTTCAGGCTGGCCATTTGACCCACAGAAGCTGAGAAAAAAACTGCTGAGGGTAAACAACTGGATTCTGAACTCCCATTAACTAAAATATATTGGATTTGAGGTGGTGATTTTGTACATTTAAGCTGGATCTATCAGTTCACATGTAAGCTGTATTTGAAGATCCTGCCCTTCATCCCTTTTCTGTATACATCTGGAAGCACAGGACTGTTTTCTGTCAAGCAGCCTCACTTTCCCGTAACTATAAGGATTCATATGTGGATGTCCAGTAACCAGTTCCTTCACAATCAGAAGCTATAGGTTGTCAATACTTCCCTAAGCAATTTTTAGTCCCATCTGAGAGGTGGACCATCATTTTCCAACTAGATGGTAACTTGCCATTTTTACCACTAGGCATCATCCTTATGTTAATGCCACACATTCCTGTCACCAGTAAACCCATGACATTTTGCCCTAGCCACAGCTGACCTAGAGGGCAGTTTATTTTCTGTGGAGGAACCACCAGGTAGAATTACACTTACCCACTTCTTTCAAAATGCTGCTTGAATACAGTTTTCTGTTGTTCATACACTGGCACTTTAGTTGCAAGAAAGACAACTTTCGCCTTTCGTCCCACGGGCATGTTTTGGAAATGGTGTTCACAAATCAGAAGTGCCACAAAAGTTTTTCCAGATCCTTTAAACAAAGAATGTGGAAGGTAAAGCACTAGTATGTAAAGGTGTATTTGTAAGCAGGAGCCTGTCTCATCTGGGTGCCCTGTAACAACGGGGAGCTGACAAGGGGGCTGTGACAATTCCAGATTCTCTGGGGACAAATTTGAACACATGCTTGCTGCTTACTCAGGTGGGTAATCATCCCTCTCTCAGTCTCAGTCTGTAAAGACCATGTGGCAGTCACTGGGAAGGAAAATCCATTTCCAGTTTTATTTGAGTTCTTTGAAATCACTGAGTCTACTGCTCTTAGAGTGTGATCCCACATCAAATCAAGACTATGGTACAGGCACCAGGCACATTCAGCTTCCATCCTTCCCCATGCAGCCTTGCTCCTCTCATACTTCTTTTCCTTCAGCACTCAGGTTCACTGTGCAGGCCACCCACAGCTCTTCTGTGCCCCTGTCTCTCCAGGGCCCAGGGCACAATCAGGCTAGCAACTTGGAAAACAGAGGTAGAGAGAAAGAGCTGACTGATCTCTCTTCTGCTGCTGAACTTCAATCTTCATAATTCATTCCTGAGCTACTGCAAAAGTTCCCTGTGCTGTTTTGATGTTGTAGGCATTGCAGTACATAAACCAGGGGATTCTCAGGGCAACTCATCCTATTTTTCCTTCAACTTGCAAGTCAAATTTCTTAAAGATCTGCAGAGATCAGTGAGTGATTTTAACTCAAAAATTTGCATGAGGGAGTGAGAAAGCAGAGGTCAGAAGATGGAAATCTGAATACCAGCACTGAAGTGCCAAGAGACATGTCTATCTGCTCAGGCTCTGTGCTGCCCTTGGTAATTAATTTCAGGTTAGATGTGGATCTACTCCTGCAAGGAAGACTGCTTTTAAATAAACAGCTGGAAAAGTTTGACTTAACCTTTACTCTTCCCTATCTTTCACAGACCTCTCCACCAAGAGATTTTTTCTAAGAAATTTTGTTTTCTTACCTGTGGGGGCACATATCAATGTGTTTTTCCCACTGACAGCAGGCTGCGCAAGTTCAGTCTGGTAGCTCCGAGCCTTCTTTGTTTCATAAACTGGTGAAGACTGATAGATCCCTTCTAGGAGAGAACCATGTTTTTGTGAAGAGTGTTGCAACAGAAATGCGTAACATACATTGTGCCCCATACAGTTGCTATCTAGAATGATAGAGTCCTCAAAGTCAACAGAGAGCATTCTCTGACAGACAAGCCTTTTAACAGGACATACACACCAAACAAGCATTTTGTGTAGGTTTGATGGCATACTTTTGTTACTGTTCAACTGTGCTTCCTAAAATGAACTCATTTCAAGGTCTTGACTGACACCTGTCACCTTAACTGGTCTTTTTCAACTTGAAAACACAAGGGCTTATTTTCCCCCAAATAGATGCACAGTATTCCTTTTAGCCTTCTCCTCTACAGACTTTTGAAGTTAATACTCTCTTAAATTGTGGTCTTGTCAGAGGGTTTGCACTTATGGAACAGGAACTAGAAACCACTGGTGGATCAAAATTTCCCATAAGAGACATGACAGCCACTGCATGGATCCTTTGCAGCCACATTCAGCCCTCTAAACTGGCTAATACCAGGTCACATGTGAATCAGTTGTATCAGAGAAGAGAAGCATCATCAACTGTCTGGTGTTTGGAAACCTTTTTGATCCTGTGCTGGCAGAACAACTTTGCACTAGAAATGTGGTAAATGAGGGGCAACCAGTAGCATGTGCAATCCTTTAAACATTAAAACAGAAGACAGCTAAATCAAGTCAGAGATTCGTACTAGCTCCTCAGTACCTTCCTTTGTGGCACACTGCATCTACATCCATCAGGACTCTAACGAAATGGAGAATTCCAGCCACAAACTGTTTTAAGTTGTTAAGTCTTACCTGAAACTGGATAGAGATTTTCAGTGAGATTATTATCACATTCTGCTTCTTCAGAAAATGTTATCACAGTTTCAAAGCTGTTCTCCGAGGCATCTGTCATTTCACCATCAACATCTTTGCCATTATCTGTACAATCACAAAAAAAGGGCATGTTACTGATCTTTTTGATTTTAAAAACTTGTATTTGTTCGGATGACAAGGTGAAGGAGTTGGTTGCTAGCATGGAAAGACTGCATAAAATGATGCTGCATCCAGGCTCCCTTTCAAGTAAGATTGATAGCACTGAGAGTCTTGGGTTTAGAAGACCCACACACTCAACGCATATTTATCTGTCTCTTAAAAATCAAGGGAGATAATAGATTGGGAGGGAAGTTATATTGTCTGTGTTTAGTGACAAGATTACAGATTTAATATAGACATTAACCACAAGCATGAAAAATACATGGAAGTTCAAAAAAGCTTTGTAAATTCAACACTTTGTTCTCCTTTTCGATCTACCTTTTGGAAGGGCCTAGAAACTGTAGGACTATCTCCATCCTTTATCTTACATGATAACCAAGAGAGGTTCCAAAGATGCTTCCTAAAATTTTCTTTGGCCTTGTAATTATTACCTTGTCAAAGAACTGTCACTGGGCTTTGCATGTAAGAGTATCATTGCAAACAGGACACATGATCACAAAGTGCTGCTTTTGGAGAGGGAGAAAGAGCACATCTACGCCCTAATGGAGCTCCAGAAAGCACACAGTATCTGCTATTAAATTCTACTAGCAACTCTTCTTAACAGTGGTATCTTTAACTTACAAAATATAATTGTTAACCAAATAATATGTATAGCCATCAGCCACATAAAATAGTATCTATGTACATATTATTCTTATTTTTATATATAATTGTTTATGCATTTATTAACTACATATATAATTATATATATAAAAAATAATTAAATCTCCAGGTAAGAAGGACAGACTGAGAGAGTTGGGCTTGTTCAGCCTGGAGAAGAGAAGGCTGCGGGGAGACCTGATTGTGGCCTTTCAGTACTTAAAGGGGGCCTATAGGAAAGATGGGGAAAATCTTTCTAGTAGGGCCAGCTGTGACAGGACAAGGGGTAATGACTTTAAACTAAACCAGGGTAGGTTTAGACTGGATATAAGGAAGAAATTCTTTACACTGAGGGTGGTGAAACACTGGAAGGGGTTGCCCAGAGAGGGAGTGGAGGCCCCATCCCTGGAAACATTCAAGGCCAGGTTGGACGGGGCTCTGAGCAACCTGATCTAGTTAGCAGTGTTCCTGCTCACTGCAGGGGGATTGGACTAGATGACCTCTAGGGGTCCCTTCCAACCCAAAACATTCTATGATTCTATGAAGAAATTACACATATTTGACTACAGCAATAAAAACATTTCAAAGTAAGAAATACTGGCTAAGAAGCCACTTAAAAGTAGCTTGTCCCAGTTGCTAATTAAAAAAAAAAAAAAAAGATCAAATAATCACTTATGGTTTAGTAGAAAGCAAATATAGATCCAAAGAAATACAATCCAGTTTATCTAAAATCACTTGTCTTTCTTAATTATTTTGTAGTAAAATACTGTATTCCCCTCTAAATTCTCCCAAGCTGCAGGGTACTCATATAGGTATTTTTCAAGTGGAAAAAGATAAATTCAATGACAAAAGCAAAATCTTATTAGGAGAAATTCTGCATTTTTACAACAAATTAATATAGTCACTTGGTAAATGCTGCTTATCAATTTCTCAAAGAAAAAAGTATATGATCTGCTATGTGGATCACAGAATTGTATCACTTTCTAAGAATATCAAATTACTAAACATATTTTATCAGAAAACATTGCATCTATCACAACTCAAGCAGCCAAAAAGATGCCAAAAGGTGAATAACAGTAGAAGGGAAAGAAAAAGATAAATATTTTTTTAGTTTTGTACCTTCAGAGCCTTGTACGCTGTCCGATTCTGTTTACCAAAATAAGACATCATTCATAGCCATATGGGAGCAGAAGTACTCAAAAAATAATTTCCGACAGTATATATATATATATATAAAGTACCTATATTTCATTTTACATGAAAGACATTTTAATTTTTCAAAAGGGGGGGGATATTTTTAAACAACAATGAGCAATGCAGTCTGATGGTAACCTTTTAAATTAGCTTTATTGTCCTGAAAAAAAAATTACTGTCTGGTAGAAGAGTAGGAAAAGAGCATCATAAAAGCAATTAGCAGTTTACCTCCTTTCATATCCCACAGTTCACTTGCATTGTAATATCCTGTGTTATCTAGTGCTAGCTGAAGGCTTTTCGGCCAATTTTCCTTATCCGATCGACAGAGACATTCAATGAGTTTAGTTATCCCAGCTGCTTTGCTTCTGTATTCACTGATCTGCACACACAACAAACAGAAGTTGCTGTAGGTTCTGAGTGATCAAACCCACTGTTCTTTGATAGTTTGATCTGTTTTGTTTCATGTTCAGTTGAAAATTGCATTTTCTTCTCGCAGAATAAAAGGCTTCCAATAAAATTCAGTCATTTACCTACTACTGCTGCAATTTTGCCAGCAGAGGCGTACACTAAGTTTAGCTGGACTACCTCAACAGGTAAGCTATTTGCTTAAGTATTCACAAGGTCTGAAACATCACAGAGCTGTTCTGTGAATTCATCTGGCAATGTCCTTGTAATAAGCCATATCTGCCATAAACATCTGAGGCCGAACTGATTAAAAAACATTCCAGAACAGGAAAATGCACAAGTACAAAATTTATGGCAGGCCTGACGTTTGGTCAGATGCCATAGCTTTCCAAATGTTATGTATCTCCATAAAGAAACACTACTTTAAAGGTAAAATAGCTGCAAACAATCCTTCTCAGGAGTCACAAGGAATGAGAACACCTAACAGACTCCTTCACACACCACCAATAACTTATTATCAACCAGTCAGAAATGATGAGTGATTGGTAATATCACTTACTATCAGTCACTGATAATGACACTGACATAGAACTGGGTAATGGTACAGCAGCTTCACATCCAAAGGCAATGAAAATGTCATCGACTTCTGTGACACAGCATTTAGCTAGTGACTTTAGAACAGAGGTTTCATTTCACCCTACGACTTTGGGTGCTGACAAAACTCAAAAGAGCCACACAAAGCTTCTAAGGGTTGCCACAGTTAAGGTAATAGACTATGTCAAATCACATGACAAGCAAGAATCAATTTAGGCAAGGTCTAGATGCTACTTTGCCTATTTCCACCTGTATTTTTAGGAGCATTAATGCAGCATGAATGCTCCAGAAAGGGGACCATTTCAAAGGCATAGCAAGGCACCCATTTCATTGTAATGTGGCACCTTCCAGAGCCCCTGAGGTCTTTTCACAGGCATCTGGACTCTGCAAAGACATACAGCTGAGCACTGTCAATGACAAAGCCACCCCATCCTGCTTCCTTGCCTGCAACCCTTTTTGCACGGAGGGGTGGCAAGAATGAGACGTGCAGCGCTGCTGTGGGAAGCTGCAGCCACACAGCAAAGGCTCCTCTAAGCAGAAGAAAGCAAAGTCACTCCCCAGGGGATCGTGGCTGGCCATCCTCCTCCCTCAGCGGCCTGAAGGGTGGGCACCAGTTCATACTGCAAGTGAGGCAGCCAGCACTTCTCCACAGTAAAACTAGGCAAAGACCGGGATTTTACCACTAACCGTACCTGCAGGATCTCATCACACTCCCTCTCTATCAGGCATGTGTTTATGTAGGGCATGAGTGCTACTGGATCAACTTCTAGCATTGTTGCTTCTATCCGCTTCAACAGCTGTCTGTGCAACTCCAGTTTTTCCAGTTTGCTGAAGTCCCAGTTTTCAATTGCTTCTGCCAGTCCAGTGTAACCTTTCAGAGAAAAGCGACAAATTGTTACTATGAATTCAATCTCTAGCTCGAACAGGTAGGAACAAGCTGAAAAAACACTTTCTCAGCCACACTGGAGAAATTACAACTGTGACTTGGAGTCAGCAGGTTAACTTTTTCAGTTTTCCACTGCAGATACACCAAACTGAACACTATCAACATATTCAAAGAAGGTATTTTTGCAATTCAGAAACTAGGACTATCACAGGCTGGTAAAAAGCTGCTCTGGACCTGGTATTTGCTTCAAGGGGAGACTGGGCTACATCAAAGTGATAAGAAATATTGTAATAATTGCTCACTGAGATACTGTAACCACCCATCATTAATAGCGAGTAAATGAAAACAAAAGTGGCTTATGGCATGAGATTTTGGCGTTCAAGATACCTAACAAATCACCATCTATGACAGAACGTATATGTATAGAGAAAAGCTGGCAAATCCTGGTAATTTTACACCTTCGTAATCTCTCCTGTCACATTTTGGAAAGGAAATTGCATGATGACCTCACACATCAAGCAGTCATAGCTAGTGAGGAACAACCACCTTGTTTATAAACTGTGAGTGGTTACTTACTTCTTGAAACAGGAGACTTTTAAGACCTCTGAATAATTTTTAAAATTCGGTTTCTAATTTAAGACTCTGTCCTTGAATGAAGTTATCCCACACTACCAGTTAACCCCCCCCCCCCCCCCCCCATCCTGAGACCCGTTTAGATCTCTCTTTTAGAGGGTTTAGCTTCCTTTAGTTGTATTTGGTGAGAACCGTGCCTGTCGTATTTCTTCCCTAAAGCCCCCGAGGCAGGCAAGCCCCCCGGCAACGAGGCTTTATTCGGCATCCCTTCGTCTTGCCTTGGCTGTCTCCACAGTCGAAACCGTGCCAGCTCCTCCTCGGGCGGGCGTTCGGAGCGTTCCATCCCCAGCCCCTGCCAGCCGCTCCTTCCTCCGGCCGGTCCCCCGCAACCC
>NW_009258669.1:6799015-6853918 GCF_000687185.1 Egretta garzetta | reverse complement strand
GGCTGGGACAGAGTTAATTTTCTTCCCAGTAGCCGGCATAGTGCTGTGTTTCGGATTCAGTTCCAGAAGGATGCTGATAGCAGCCTGATGGTTTAGTTGTCGCTGGGTGGTGCTTAGGTAGAAGAATATTGATAACACATTGATGTTTTAGTTGTTGCTGGGTAGTGCTTAGACTGGCCAAGGACTTCTCGGCTCTCAGCTCTGCCAGGGGCACAAGGAGCTGGGAGGGGGCACAGCCGGGACAGCTGACCCCGACTGACCCAAGCCATACCCCACACCACATGACGTCATGCTCAGCATAGAAAGCTGGGGGGAAGAAAAAGGAAGGGAGGACATTTGTCATAGTGGCATTTTTTGTCTTCCCAAGTCATGGTCATGGAGCCCTGCTTTCCTGAAGGTGGCTGAACACCTGCCTGCCAGTGGGAAGCAGGGAATGAATTCCTTGTTCTGCTTTGCTTGCATGTGCAGCTTTTGTTTTCCCTATTAAACCGCCTTTATCTCAACCCTTGAGTTTTCTCACTTTTACCCTTCCAATTCTCTTCCCCGTCCTATTGTGGGGGGAGTGAGCAAGCAGCTGCGTGGTGCTGAGTTGCCAGCCAGGGTTTAAACCATGACAACAGGCACTATCCTGGTTTTTGAGAGACTGAAAAAAATTTTTTTCTACGGCAAGACAAGACCCCTGCATGCTCTGAGCAAGGGCTTGCATTGGCATAGCTTGGGAATGCCAAAATTTGAAGGTCTGTCTGACCATCCTGTGGCAGGGAGACGAGCATCGAAGGATAAGGCCTGCTAAGGGGGCCAGCAGGTTGCCAGAGCTGGAAGCACCCGCAGTTCAGAAGTGCTGCTAAACATGCCAACTCCATAGGCAAACCTCCCTCTAACCATTAATGTATAGAGTGGCTGCATCTAGCTGTCTGCACCTTCATAAATCTCACCTTCAAGTAGGCGACTAACAGGTACCACTCCAACACAAGGTATCTGCTTTCTAAAGCCATGGCAACATGGCTTGTGATGGGCTTGCACTGGAAGGATGTGTGGGCAGAGGCAGAAGGAAGCGCTGCCATTGGCATTGCATTTTCCGGTATGTTCTAGTCCACCTGTATTCTCAAGTATTCAGTTTTCTTTCTTTTCTTTCTCTTGAGTCTTCTTTGTCTATTCCAACCAGTTCTAAAAAGGATTATAGGAAACCTCATTTGAAACATCCCCTGTACCATCGCGACACAGTATCATTGGCCATTGTCCTCTCAAAGGACCCTGGGATAGGAAAGACATGCATTTGGACTTTTAGTGTTAATCCTACGCGGTGAAATGGACCAGGGAAACATCACATTCAGCTGAAGGTTACCCAACCCTAGCTGGGGAAGTGTCAAACAACTGGGAGAGGACAGTTTCTATAGCAAGAAAAAGACAGGTGAATAAGCCCTAAATGGCAGCATCAGTCACCTCTCCATTCTTTGTACGTCCCTCCTGTCCTGTTAACAAAGCAGAAGCTCCCGGACCTCACTCAGCTTCCACAGAAAGGTACAGCAGCCCTCAATTACAGAATAACAGAAATAACAACTGGTGAGTTTAATATGAAAATGAGCAAACACGTGGGTTAAATTTTTCCCCTTGATCATGCCTTGTGCCCTCCCAGGGGAGCCCAGATTTCCTAGAACCGAGATAATTTTGGTTTTGTTTATCCAGTCTGAGCATATGTTTAACTACATTTCTGAATCCCTGTGGTTCCTAAAACATCAGAAAGTTAAGTAAAAACATCTACTGAATCTTTTTAGAAAGTTTTCACCAAGAGATCACCCCTCATCCCTGAAGCATACTCAAACCTTCCACTGCAAACAAATTGCTCCATACTTTGGCCAAAAGAAGTAATTTTTAAAAATGCAATTTAACAAGTGTTGTTAAATATAATCCTTTTCATAACCTGTTAACACTTCCCTTTTGCTTAACTAAGTCCTCTGAGCACTTAAAAAATTCCCAACACTTGGTGGAGACTCTAACTGGCCAACTGTTAAAAACAAACAAAACAAGCGCTGGTGTTTATGGAAGCTTGTTAAATACTCACACATAGGCACCCACACTTCTTCCTCAACTTGGAACAGCAAAAGCAGCTTGAAAGTGCAGTGATTGCTGAATGCCTTAGCAGCTCTAGGGAGGAGGTAGCTTTGTGTCTCCAATCTTGTGATAGCTTATGAGCACACCACTTAGCTCACACAAATGCTTCCATCAAAGAGGGTGACTTCGCCTGCTCAAAGCAAAGTGTTCTCATGACGCATGTGGAGGCACCCTACCTGAGGGGCATTTTCACTCGTTACAGGGATGTCACCCAAGAGCCTCAATTCAGTGGTATATTACGGAGAAAAAGGAAAAGGCAGCAGACATAAATCCTTTGCGTCAACCTTGTTTGCTGATAATTAACGCTCCTTGACACACGTTTCCATAGGCAATACAACCAGTCGCAACTGGAAACTGCATAACTTAATAATTCAAGAAAAATTTCGAATACCAGTGCAGAAGAAACACCTCCGGCTCTGCAGGTAAAATAATCCTTACAAACCCACACACCTAATTGCGGTGAACCAGAATGGGCAGGAGATGGCGCTCACTTTCTGTAGGTCTTTCCAAGGGTTGCCTACAGCCTGGTGCACACCACCACGTCTATAAACAGAAATGCTTTAAAATATCGTATGGCTCACATTATTTAACAGGAAAGAAAAAAGTCTAAAGAAGACCTCAAAGTACATCTTCTAGCCAGACCCAGTATTGAGGTTTCTGCTGAATATCTGCTGCCCATCTCCTAGGTGTCAGATACTGAATTTCTTGCTCAGAACTACAGTCAGCCCTTCTCAGGACTTGTCTGAAGCAGCCACTTTCACAGTTAACCCTTCCCTGAAGTCTTTTTTCCCCCAGATACCCCTGGTAAAGTTCCATTGATTTATCAGAGATGACGGCCTGCCCCATAATATTTTAGTACCTTGCCTTTTCTCATGGGAACTGAGGTCAGAATCAGGCTTGAAATCAGAATAGCTGGGGGGGGTTTCCCAGCTAGGCCTCAGACAGCAACAAAACCCTGATGAAACTCACTAATACATTGCAATCATGGCCAATAAAAACCTTAATGAAGGATGGGAATAAGAATTAAATATTGAATCAGAAGTAAATATTGGTAACATTTTCCCTTTGTAGGTAAAATATGACAAGTTTGTAGTTGTATACAAGGAAACTTGCAACTCAAGACACAGTTCAGTACTAGAAGGGGTTGAGTTCTGCAAGTCTTTCCCACACTGGTCAAAATGGGGAAAAAAATCCATCTTGATGTATTAATTTCTAAATCAAGTGGTTTTGAATAACGAAGGAAATTATTCTCTTCAGAAATGGTATATACAAAGGAATGGATATATTCTCTGAGTTAAAATTACTTAAAGTCACATGAAGGAATTCATCGCTTGGAACAATGACTTAAATAATTGTACACATTTGAAAAAGCTAAAAATCCTAACAGAGAGGGCATCCTAGGAGCCCACAGCAAAAATGAGAAACAAAATACCACCTTCGAAACTTTGAAATGTCATCCTGATACTTCAGATTTGACAAGCTAAAGCAGAATCTGGATCCTGATGTTCAGAAAATACAACTTCACAGCTTAGTGAAATCTCTTGTGACAGACACCCAAATTGTGGCAGCCAACCTTCCTCATGCCTTCTCCAAATCTTCACTCCTGTTCCTCAGCCTTGAGGTTAGCTGTGTCTCCCCTTCCCAGCCCTTCTGATTATTCCTGCAGATTTTTAGAAGACAGCAAACCACTGAAAAATGAAAACTCAGGTTTTCAGGGTATGGATTTGGAGTGACAAGGTTTCAAGGAATACGTGGGGGGTTTTTTAGCTTATCACGAAAACTGAAACTGTGGATTTGAGGAACTAGCATGAACTAAGCTAACTTAGTTCAACTTAGTGAACAAACATGTGTGTGTAAAACTGAAGCAAATGTTGACAGGAGTCTCTGAAAACTAGCGTGAAAATTAATCCTGATCTGCCCGAATCATTTGAAGAGAACTAGATTTTAATAGGTCAACTGTTCAGCTTTTTAAAACAAAACTGGCTTGAACTAGTACTTAAAAGCTCTGTTGATCAGTAGTAAAGCTGTTGACAAAAATATTCCAATGTGCAAATATGGAACACACCAAGGACAAAAAGGACCAGGGAAAAAAAACAACAATACAGAAACAGAAAAAAATCTGAGACAAAAATCTATTAAAAAAGCATACCAAAACTCGCTGATTTCTTGTGGGAAAATAAATCGCCCTTTCTTGCTTTCTAATACCTTAGGTAAACTAAGCATTTAAAAATGCCACTATTCAAAAGACTATTCATGTGAAATGTTTGAGCTTCTGCGTGGGAGGTAGGAATTTTAGATGTTCTGCAGCCCAGCACTTGCCTGCAGATGCTTATCACTTTGATCATCACACAACAAATGAGCCATCATCATTTGGATTCCAACTTTTTGCATCAACGTAATATCTGCTCAGGAGAGCTCTGGCTTTGCTTTGGTGAAGTCCCTGTTCAATGTTGGAGGTGACAGCAGCCCTGGCAGAGTGCCCAGTGTCCTCATCCATCCTCAGCTGATCAGGGCAGTTATTCCTCAGGTTTTGTAAATCCAAGGGAAGAAAACATCTCATCATCAATGGAAATAAACTGTTGGAAGGAAAAAATTCCTCCTTCAGCTCTGTGTCGTGCCAGCAGAAGATCATTCCTATGAACAACACGTAAGGCAGTTTGAGAAAAGCAGTTCTAAAAGTTGCAGTGTAAGAAAATTATTTTGTTACTGAGCAGTGAAAGTAGAAACCACTTTTCTTTGTTGAATGCAAATACACTTACACAGAGGGAGATATGTTTCTTTTAAAGGCTTCTTACATTTTAAATCTCCATAACCAGGGAGCAGCCACTATAGCTGTATGGCAACTGTGCCTGGAATCCTGCTGTGCATTTTCCTATAAATCCCATTTCTGTGACCTTAGACTTTGCTGATTTATGAGAATTGGGCTTGACTAAGTGTTGGAAGCCTGGCAACATTAATGAATTGGTTAAGAACTAAGGATTTCCTATGTGTCTGATATTTTTGGAAGCCTCAAGGAGACTCTTTTATCTATTTAACACTGGTGAATCTTTGGATCAGGTACTAAAACAGTTTGTAGAGCAAAGCCAGACACCTAGAGAGCATCCTGTTCCATGTTCCTGTAAGGCACATAAAAGCAAGAGAAGAAAGGAGATGATCTCTTTGGGATACTTATTCATCTGGGTAAGATGTACATGCTTCTAAGGCATGGTATTGCCCTGGGAGTCCATGTCCAGCTGCTCTGTCTCTTGGAGTCCAAGTCCTTTCCTTTGCTTACACGGTGCAAGCAGTCCACACAGCTCTGTTCTCATGGTGGTTTATTAAGCCACTATGTTAGGGACACCACTGCCCAAAACACATGTTGATGATCTGATTTTTGGTTTTCCTCTGTCTTTTGTCATCTTTGACAGAAGAATTTGCTTGAGCCACAGGGTCTTTCAAACTTAGCACCCAATTGCAGATGTCAAATAAAAGTGTAAGAAAAAGGCAGCCAAATAATGCTACCTCTCAGGTACTACTCTCCTGGTTTCCAGTCACCTGCACCTTGGACTTCTTCACCAGAGGTGATACCTTTATGTGTTATAGTCTTTAATGTTTTTTTCTTTCAGGAACTTGTCTAAAGCTCTTGGACTCCTTATACAGTTTAATCATCCACAACATTTTGTGGCAATCGCTTCCACAGATTGACAACACATTGTAGAAAAAATTGTTTCATTCCCTTTTGAAGCTGACACTTTTTGGTTTGTTCCCTTGTTCATGTATATGAGAACATTTATTTTCTTTTCTTTTTTCCATCCTGCTTATGATTATATAGATTCTTACCATATTCATCCCTTATTGTCTGCTTTTTGACCGCAGTCTGCTTTTCCCACGGGAAGAATCCCACAAATTTGAGCTTTCATGTTGCCACTCTGGGAACTCAAACAAACCTTTTTTATTCCTGCTTTATCTTTTTGTGATGGGGAGGATCAGACTTGCCTACCTCATTCAAGAGGCGGGCACACCATGGAGCTGTATAAGGACATAAAAAAATTCTCTGGTTTACTCTTTACTCTTTTCCTACTAGTTTCTAAGATCCTGGGGAGTGGTGGTGGTTGTGTTTATTTTTTTCCCAGAGGACACTTAGCTACTGTTTTCATGTTGGTATTTGTCAGCTGAGAGATCCTGACATTCACATTTAGAATGATTCCCTGCTCAAATAAGGGGTCTGAGCAATTAAGCTGCCTCCCTCAAGACAGCATCACACATCTTGGCAGCACTGGCATGCTGGTGTGGAGGCTGCTGGGCTGTGCACAGAGGCAGGGGCTGCCAAGGCTGCCCTTGCTGGGCAGCCCTGGAAATGGGGCATATTTTAGCCCCTATACACCGTGGGTGCAGGGAATGTGGCATGCTCCCAAGGTTCCCCTCGCCCCAGAACTCCCTGTGATGTGACATTTGTCAGGTATCTCTGAGCCGTATTAGGAGGTTGCAATCATGGTTATCGGCAGGGCTGCTGGTCCCTGCCCTCATAAGTGCAACTTGCTGAGAGAGCAAGGCAGTGGGATGGAGGCAGGTGGTTTTTGTAAGAGTTAATGAAAATAACGTGACATTAGAAATTCCAACACACACATCAGTCTTTGGTTTGTTTGCATTTTGTGCTCATGTCATGACCTAACATTTCACTGGGACCTCAGGAGACAGGCAAGGGAAGTGCACAAAACAGGAGATTCCACAGCAGTTTATCATCCTGGTTTTGTTAAAATGTCTCACTATTTTCCAAAATAAAAACTGCAAAAAAAACCTGCAGTGAAAAGTTTTATATTTGTTTTTCTCTGAAGACCCAGGCAACTGTTGTTTAACTTTGTGAGGCAATTATGACTGTATGCCAATGGAGAGATGATCACTGTTGATGAGTTCTTCATTGGAAGGAAAGCAAAGACAGAGGAAATTAAACTAATCCCCTTTCCCAAGCTCTATGCAGCCATCACTAACAACCCAAAGGCAAGTACCGGGCAGCAATAGAAACTTCAGGCTCTAGACACATTTAAAGTGTCATGGCCTTTTTTTTTTTATTCATTTGGTACTATTTTCTTGTCCTAAGATGGTAAAGTGTGAACTATTTAACATGACTGACAGGTACCATACAAGGATTTGTGTCCTCTATTAGAGGCTTTCTTTGGGGATGCTGCAGAAGCCTGGAGAATTTCTTAAATTTATTAAAAAAAAAAAAAAAAAAAAAAACGTCTTTATTTTTTTATGTAAATTTTTTAAAAAAAAAAAAAAAAAAAAGAACGTCTTTATTTTCTTATGACCACCGCAATCAAAGCATTGAAATTCTGATTTGTAAAATCTGTATAGTAGCTATATCTTGCCATCCAAATAAAACACATGGACAACTGTCAGCATGAAGATTGATGAGAAAATGAGTCCAAAGATAAGAGTTTTAGGTAGATTTGTTGAAATATAGCAAAACAATGATGTGAATACTCTCACTCTAAATTAAATGGCCTTGATTAAATTTAATTTGAGATACTTCAGAACTGAAGAAAATCAAATCTGACAGTGAATGGGAGGCCACACAGTGGTTTAATGTAATCTAGCCAATAGATTCGAAGAGTTCACTTAAAGTAATTTCTTCCCGGTGCTCCTAGGTACCCAGGACCATGTATTTACATTTCCACTGAGTGTGAATAAAATTGAACCTGCTTAAGTCAAATCACTTGTTGATTTTCTTTGTTTTTCAAGTTTTCTTGGCTGGGCTAGTGTTATTTATTTATTGCTATCTCCTGCTACTCCTCTTCTGTCTCCCCTTTCTTCTCTCTTCAAGCTACACTTGCTTTTTTTATTCCTCCTAAATCATACTGCTTTGCAAATTCCTATGCATCTAAAAAGACTTCTCTAGGCTAATTGTAGTCCTCAATTTTTTACTTTTGTTTGTCAAAAAGCACAAGAAGTTGTTGAAAATGAATATAATTTCCCAATATTTTGTGAACAGTCTGCAATCTAATACTCAAAGGAAACTTTATTAAGAGAGCATGCTTAGTAATTTTAAGGTTATTGCAGTTTGATGGAGTAGTTGCAAAATGACTTGCTGTTGCATATGTCTCTGTTAAATGCAGTCCCACTGTACCCACGGCTACTGCCCATGTTCTTGCAGATGCACAGGTGGCTAAGTCTTTGCAGGAAGAGGGGATTTGGTTTAGAAATTTTTCTGCTGTTCTAACTATGACATAGTTTTGTCATTTCTATTTGAACAAAGACGGGGTAGGCGAAATAACAAATGTATGAAGCACAACATTTATTTTATGACTTCATATGCTGTTTGAAGGCAGAGTTCTGGAGGACTTTGCTTTCAGAAATTCAGCACTGGTGATTTTGGTTTGATTTTATAAAATAGAAACAGTTATTCTTATTGTTCCAAATCAGAATCCTTTGGGTAAAATTCTGCCTCTTTCAAAATTAACATGAATCACATTAGCTGTTCAAGAGTTTTCCCACTGAATGTAAGAGAGATGAAGCACAGCACACCCAGGAACACTCTGGAGCCTCACAGGAGCACCCTGTCTACAGAAAAAGACATCAGACCTGCCTAGCACCTCTTTTTCCTCAGAAAAGTCCAACAGTTTGAGCAGCTTGCTTATTGAAGGCTGGAGCAAAATATGAGCTATTTTCTTTACTTTTGTTAGATGAGAACATCCAGAAGATAAAGATTTGTGATAACAGTGGTGTTGGTGATGTTGCTTTGTGTACTGCTGGCCTTGGGGCCCTGGTGAGCAGTTACTTGAGCAGGACGTAATTTCCTACATAAAAAAGAACATCCTTATTATTCTTACAGAAAAATCCAGCTATGTGGCTGCAGAGAACAGATGGATGGGGTAACAGCCCGGCTCCTCGTGCCATCCCTTGAATTAGTTTCTTCATATACTTCATTGTCTGTCAATGCAGAAAGACATAAAAAACATTCTTAATGCCAAAAGTAATGACATATTTGAACCTTTGCTATGAACTCCTAGGACTTCATAGGTTCTTTTGCTCCCTGAGTGAGTGTGAAGCTTTCTAAGAGAAACTCTTGATTGAATATGGCTCTGGTATGGTTAACAAACATACCATGTTACACTACTACCATTAGCTTTAATGACATCTCTTTTAAAAGAATGTTTAGATGATGTTACGAAGATGATCAGCAGGCTGGAGCACTTCCCATGTGAAGACAGGCTGGGAGAATTGGGGTTGTTTAGCCTAGAGAAGAGAAGGCTCCAGGGTGACCTTATAGACCTTATAGAACCCAAAGGGGGCCTCCAAGAAAGCTGGAGAGGGGCTTTTTACAAGGGCATGTAGTGATAGGACAAGGGGTAATGGCTCTAAGCTGAAAGAGGGGAGATTGAGATTAGATATAAGGAAGAAATTCTTCACTGTGGGGGCACTGAGGCACTGGAAATGTTGCTCAGAAAAGCTGTGGATGCCTCATTCCTGAAACTGTTCAAGGCAAGGTTGGATGGGTCTGATCTAGCAGAAGGTGTCCCTGCCCATGGCAGGGATTGGAACTAGGTGATCTTTAAGGTCCCTTCCAACCCAAACTATTCCTTGATTATATGATTCTATGTTTCAGAGCATAATTTGTTGAAATTATTCATTTCCTTGTAGTAGAAATAAATAAGTACACTTAAAAAAATAGAGAGCCAACTAGCAAGCATTCAGGTGTTGCTGAACAAGGAATAACATGACATTAGCCAACTACAGTGGCACAAGTGCTCCACTATTTAATGTTCAGGTCCCTCTGAACCCGTTGGTGACAGTGAATTTGCTCCTGTTGTATGTTTCAGAGGTCTTCAGGTGAAATGTATCACAAGTTAAGCACCTAAATAGGACCTAATATTTTGGCAGACTTTGGTCTTTGAAGCTGACTGATTTGCAAGCGGCTCTGACTTACAGCTGACTTCGACCTACCTCTATACTAGCAATTCCGCAGATAATGCAACATCGGAGTCCTTGTGCTGAATGCCTGCCACCTAGGCTCTCTGCCATGCTGTGAGGGCACAGTCATCTCATTTACCAGCTCTGCTGAGAAGAGATGGGCCAAACGCTCAGCAGAAGCTACCTTCAGTTAAGTTGCACAAGTTTCAACTGCCAGGATATTGCAAAATGAGGAGGAAAGAGTTGCTTCTGCCTTTGAAACTAGGACTGGTCACTCTACAGATCAACCCCATTTCCCTTTGGACTAAGCAGAAAAGAAAGATCTAGAAAACAGTCCATCTATTACATTGAGAAGGTATATCCTTTACAGAATGCTCAACCTTCATCTAAGATTTGCTGTGACACTGTTATGCATTAATTAGTCCAAAAGACCTCTCCCTCCCTCATTTCTTGCAAGCCTTAACTAAACAAACACATAGTCATAACAGAAGGTGAGAACCTGCTGTTTGAAACACTGGCAGGCACAAGCAGAAGGAGGAGAGAAGCATTCTTTCACTGTTTATTTACAAAAATGGAGCAAGGGAAAATATGAAGAATAAAGGAAAGAGCTAATTTAGGGATAGTGAGTTCAATAAGGATTTAGTAAAGAAGAACAAATATATAACAATTTATGTAAAAACTTAGCCTTTGGTCAGGATAACCTTTGGAATACTTACTCTGTTACATGTGTTCAAGACTTACTGAGGTGGCAACATTAAACAGAAAAAGAACAACCCAAGATACAATTTATTCTTCAGCTAGCATGATTATATCTGAGAGAAAATTAACTGTAGTTTTTAAAAATACACTTTTTCTGCCAAACATGATGTGCCATTTGAAAGGGTGTTAATCTTCCTTTTGTGTCCCTATTATTTTCTTCCTTTTACATCCTTTGTTATAAAGATTTCCTATAGGTCTAAAGCAAATACTCGATATAAGCCAGCACAGTTCACATCTGCCCTCAGCTTCCCCTAAACCCTAGAAACTCTAAGGGACAGCAAGACACCCACTTGTGGCATGGATCAACTGGGAAAGCTGCAGCTGTATTTCAGACAATGACTAAGGGCAGGAGTGAAAGCCCAGATGATAAGACAGTCCTAACTCCTGGACAATATGTACAAAAGCTGGAGGAAAGGAGCACAGAAGTCATTGCTCCCCATTCTTGCTGCATAATAATGCCAGTGAGGTTGGAAAAGCAGGCAGGAGAAGAGACAGGGGATGAGGCAGAAAGGATTATAGTGAAGATTTCCTCTAAATGACTGAAAACTTGCCTCCTTACAAATACCAACTCTAGTACACCTGACAGATTTGGCTAATCCAGCCTACTGTGTAGGGGTAAGTACTGGACACACTGGAAATACACAGGGTATTCTTCCCACCATGATTGTCTGAGTGAACAACTTCCCCAGTGACTGTCTGCTCCTTCAGATGAAGGTTATACGAAGAGTAACCCCCATTTTTATTTTATGTTTAATTTTGGTTTGTTTAGGCATGACAGCCTCTTTTCCTCTGTTACAGTTTGATATCAACAGAATATTCAGTGGGGTACAGGTATGCTTTCCAAATTTCTCAGAAGACACATGCACACCTGGTCATATGGGAGAAGCATTGGTCAATTTCATAGAATCATAAAATCACTTTGGTGGGAAAAGACCTTTAAGATCATCGAGTCCAACCTTTAACCTAACCCTGACATCCCACCACTAAACCATGTCCCTAAGCACCTCATCTATCCTTCTTTTAAATACCTCCAGGGATGAGGACTCTACAACCTCCCTGGGCAGCCCATTCCAGAGCCTGACAACCCTTTTGGTGAAGAAGTTTTTCCTAATGTCTAGCCTAAACCTGCCCTGGCGCAGCTTCAAACCATTCCCCCTTGTCCTATCATCTGTTACCAGGGAGAAGAGGCTGACCCCCCCCTCACTACAGCCTCCTGTCAGGCAGTTGGAGAGGGCAATCAGGTCTCCCCTCAGCCTCCTCTTCTCCAGACTGAATAACCCCAGTTCCCTCAGATGCTCCTTGTATGACTTGTGCTCCAGACCCCTCACCAGCTTGGTTGCTCTCCTCTGGACGTGTTCCAGCAATGCAACGTCTTTCTTGTAGTGAGGGGCCCAAAACTGAACCCAGCATTCAAGGTGCGGCCTCACCAGCACCGAGAACAGGGGCACGATCACTGCTGTAGCGCTGCATGGGGTTGTTGTGACCCAAGTGCAGGACCTGGCACTTGGCCTTGTTGAACTTCATACAGTTGGCCTCAGCCCATTGATCCAGCCTGTCCAGGTCTCTCTGAAGAGCCCTTCTCCCCTCAAGCAGATGAACACTACCACCCAGTTTGGTGTCATCTGCAAATTTACTGAGGGCACACTCAATCCCCAGGTTAGCACATAAGTAAAATGAGTTTGGAGGCTGAAGCTTAATAGCAAATTTTCTGGAGCTGCTATCAAGTGCAGGTACCTTCATGTACCAAGAGAGTACCTTCAGGTACCTCCTTGCACTTTGAAGGAATAAAGAGCTGGGTATATTCATGGGGTGGGAGTGGGGTGATAGGGGTGGGGAAACAATTCAAAAGCCAAATGTTACCATTTAGGTGCATTAATATTTGAATTAATATCTACCTATCTTACTTGGGCCACCAGAATACAAGGATACTAATGTAATTTCCTTTGGTAAAAGATGAATTACAAGCTGTTAATTGCTGGGCAAGATACAGAATAAAACACAATGCATTTTACAAAGCTATATAACCGAGTAATGTTTTACCATGTTTTATTTGCCTCTCCAAACAAATGATGCTAAGTCAGCCTCAAACAGATTTGGATTTTTTTCTAAACATGTTGCTTGTTTTAATTATTCCAAGCCGTATTTTCTTCTCTATTGCTTTTCAACACTTAACTATGGTAGTGGATCACAGCCATTTTTAGCAGTTGCATTAAAAAAAGAAGAAAAGAGCATGCAACTGACACAGGTCTGTAACAGGAAGAGGGTTGACCATCCATCATCAGGAATTTGTTATGGCCCATGCCCTCACTTCAGGGTCTCAAATGGGACAAAACAGCCAAATCCCACTGAAATCTGTTGGGAATAGAGCACCCACCAAATTGCCTTGAAAGTCCTGTCTGTAATTACTGTTTTTAGCAGTGAGAGTGAGGTGCTTATTTTGCAAACTGACCTTGTTGGGGAAAAAAAAAAAAAAAAAAAGGGGAGAGACTGTCATTCAGAAGTAGCACTGTGCCAGGACATGCACTAGACAAGTAATGCTGGCTCGTGAATCGCATGTCCCCCATACCACATCTACTTGAAGTGAACCAGGCTAGAAATTACTCAAACCAAGCAAAATGCCCATTAGCTGAAGTGGCTTTGGGAAAGTAGGCTCCTTCGATGGCTACTTGAGTACATTAAGGACACACCACACTTACATGACCACTATGAAGCACAACTCTGATTTGCATTGCCAGTGTACCAGCATGGGTAGGTTGCCCAGCTACCTACTGTTATGTTAGCTGTTTCACAACCTGATATAACTGAACAGATGCATCACTGTATGATTTCAAAAGAATATTTTCATTTTGTTAACCCTCATCCACAAGCTGTTAGGAAACATGATGCAAGAATATCACTACTTTACTATGCTAAGAGTTAAGGACATCCACGTAATTACTGTCTTTATGACCAGCAGTGGGAAAAATCTAACACTACTCCAGTCCCACAGCAAACTTTAGTGGCATTAAAATGCTAAAGTTTCTTCTTACGGGTCGTCAGCTGCTAGGATAGTATCCCATTTTGTGTACACTACTTGCACAATGTAAATAAGCTTTATATATATTAAGAAGAGTACTCCTTAGAACCAGTGAAGTATGATACACACTTTTGCTTCAAGAAACAGGTTTCATATGGTGCGATTGAGAGAAACACAGATAAAAAACCTGAACATATCTTGGCAACTATGCTTAATCCTCATGGTAAAGGCAGGACATACATACTAAGCAGCATAAGACAGTTCAGCTCCTTACACAACAAACTTTTTATGCATTACAGACAAAAATCAGTAGGCTTGGGTTTTTTTCTCCACGGCATCTGGAAAATTCCTGAGTGTGCAGGTCAAGAGAAATCCCTCAGTGGGAGGAGGATTGTGTCCTTCAGCTGCAGTATTACTTTTGGACCATGTTTCCTAGTGGCTGAGCACCCACAGCTCACCTTAATCTCAACTGGAATTGTAATTATTTCATAAGGTTGATAATGGAGTATTTCTTGAATATTCATCCAGATGCAACATTCCCTGTCCTATTTAGTTTTTAGATGCCAGTCATCTTCACACCACTTCGATATCATCTTCATTTTATGAAGAGGAAACTAAGGCATAATTAATGCCCAGAGGTAAATGTCCATATTTTGCACTCTCTGCCATTTCAGTAGCTTCCAGACTTTGTTCCTGTGAACAGGGGTAAAGTACTACCTGTTGGGTTGCCTGTGCTGCGAAGTGGTATGTAAGGTACCTAAATAAATCACACTGGAATAAACTCCGAGTGTCTGTCTAAGGAAAGATTTTTTTTTATATAAGGTATATTCAGTCATCCAGGCAAAGAAATGCTAGGGAGTAGAGGAGCTCAGGCTTCTGGAATTTTTGTGTAGCGTCATGCTCTTCCCTCTTCAAATCCTGCCAGGTTTTAAATTCTCAAATTTCAATATTAAAGCCTCTGATTTAAAACAAACAGGGCAGCAGGTTTTTCTGTGCTGCAGATGACTCTATGCATCGAACCAACTAGTTGGTATGAAATAGCACACTCATTGTACCCAGATCTGTGTGCTGCCTAGAGGCAGCCTGCGCTGAGCCGTGTGCGACTGGCCAGACCAGGCATGTCTCTGGGACACTTTTACTTCAGCGCAAGAGATGTGCGATGGCAGGCATTGCCCATGTACCACACTCACAGCCACAGGGGCCATTTCAAAACTCTCTGTTCTTGTGGTGTCATGTGAAGCATCTGAGCGGGGAGGAGGAGTTAGATATTAGAAGTGAACAGCGTGATACATTTCTTTTTCCTTACCGAACAGCAGTTAAGATGGTGCATATTGCTACCTTTTATTTAAAAAAAAAAAAAAAGGCAAAAAACTTCAGAAAGCCTAATGCCATATCTTCTTCCCCCATGGAAAATACAGAGCAGAAGACACAATTTACTCCTTCAGAAAAAATTGGCATAAATTTTATATGGGTTATATTTTTTGAAGGAAGGCTGTGCTAGCTCTTCTGTGTGCTGAGTCTGTTTGAAGGTTTACTGGCACACCTGTCCTTGACTTATGTTTTGTTAAACATATCAACATGGATTACAAGTTCCAGAGCATGAAATTATTGGTAGATGTAAACGATGAGGATGTCATTTCAACAGGGAAACCTCCAGCTATGTCTTGCTTTTCTGTAATATAGTATGAAAGGACACACTGTACAGTTTGGCTTGCTGCTGCTGTTTGTTTGTACAACACCTCCAGAAACTGTACAACCACATGGCAAGAGACAGATGCTGCCCCGGAGAACTTGTATTTTGAATGCACAGAGCAACTGAGATTGGGAAAAAGGCATATGATGTTGTCAAAGAACTCCAGAAACAAGTCACACAAGACCATTCAAGAAGTAACCACAGGCCTCAAGTCTAAACAGAAGTCAAAATAAAGTCCCAAATGTTTTCAGTAGTTATTATGTAAAATGAAATATGAGGTTGGTTTAGCCCAGAATCACGTCTCCATCACCACCTGGTACCATTTCCTCAGAAGGTACAAGATCCTCGTGCTGAACCTTTCTGTGACTCCTCTGGATCTCTAACTGCTAGAGATTAGACAGATCTGAAGCATGGCTCTTCCAAAATTTGTATCAGCCTTAAATACTGCCATCTCTGAGAATTCAATTATCCTACAGATGTCCAGTTCTGCACTGAACCCATGAATTTTCTCTCCAGGCTGAAAGCTTCATGAGACTGTCTGCACACAGCTGGCATGAATCTCAAAGCAGTGCTTGAATTTCAGGTCAAATTTTGTTGTTGGACACATAGATGAAGTGTCTACAGTTTAGAATTTGAGATACTTGCAGGTATCTCAGCACTTTTTCCCAGCTTTACTCCATAGGTTTTTATTTCATCATACAGAAATCATACAGTTTTCATAACGATGTTTTAGATAATTTTCAGTGTAAAATAAAATACAATTATTTCCCCATATTTCAGTCCTGTAAGTCACTGAAAGTTAAGAGAACATAGCCATATTTTGTGTGGAACTGTTATGTTTACACTGCTGGAGACAGTGAGCACCCTCTTGTGGTTTTTGTAGAAGTATTTCATAAGCAAATGCCTAGAATTACATTTGATAGACCACTACATCCAAGCTTTATAAGACACTACATGAATAGGTTAAGAACTATAAGATATAATAAGAATAGTAACAACTGCTGAAAGTAAACAGAAATTTTCCTTTATCAAAAAGAAATTTCATTTACCATTAAAGAAAGATAAGTAGATAGCTACACATCAAACATCAGATGCAATCACAGGCACCACTTACAGCCACTGACTGCTGCACTTTTTGATCATTATGAAGTCAGCTCAGATTTTCCCTTAAACCAGAACTTAAATACTTTCAACTATTCACAGGGTATACTTTGATGCATGCAGTGCCAACAACAGCAAAAATTGCATCCCTCAAGGATAGTGTCCCCTTTCCAGCCCCTTCCCTCAACCTTCCCCTTTCCAGCCTCATTGATCAATCCACTCCTTTCCAACCCCATCCCTCAATCCTAGTGTACTTTGGGGGCTGCAAACGAGACTCTGCCTGAAGAGGAGGGGGTCCAAGCTCCTCAGCACAGAGAAGTGCCTGAGGGTGATGCGCACCCCTTCCCGGCTACAGCCCTGACAGCCTGGCTCTCCCCCACCCATGGCTCCCCCTTACCCCACACTCCTCTCCCAGTCTCAGGACCCTACAGTGAGTCCTAAGTGTTGGTGTAGGCTGGTGCAGATCAAGACACTCACACTGCCCCTTGCCTCAGCACACATCTTAATGATAAACACTGGGTTTCAGTCTCCAAGCCCTTTGGACCAAGATGCTGCATTAAACTGTATGTTTTACCAGTTTTCCAAAGAGAAAGAAAATCCTGACAAGCAGGTAATTTCTTCAGGCCACTTCTAAGTATAGCTTGGTTTTTTTGTAACTCTGATGCTGGATGTGAAGTCTTTGAGCTTCTTAGAGTAAAAGCACAAATGCGAAACATTCACTGACAATGAGGTGTTTGGTTTGTCACTGGGTTTAACGCAACCAAAACTCTTGCTATGGTTGGCAGTCCCAACCAGCAATGAGCTTTTAATAGAAGCATCTCTTCTGCCTGTAACTTGTACTCTACAGTGTCACCATTTCCTTTAAAAGAACATCTTAATTAATTAGCTAATTACACAGCTGTGCCAAGTGCAGCAATAAACACGCATCTTGACAGCAGCTCCATTGTATGCTTCCTCATCACTCTACCACAGTCACATTTTTCTAACATTTTACCCAATTACCCTTTTCCTCTGTCATGCACCCACTAAGGAATTCATCTATTTATCCTCTGTCACAGCCCTGAGTCTTCAGCAAGAGGACTGCCTGCTACTATGAATACCCTTGTTTAACAGCTATTACCATAACACACAGTTTAGATTTTGCTTCAGTGGGTATAAGTAACAAAATCAACATTTTTGCATAGCAGCCTTGTCCAGTGTGGCCCTGGATTTTCTTCCCTTGCCACCAAAGCCAAACTGCTTCACTACATAGCGAATTAAAAGTAATATCTTAAGAACATTCTTGCAATATGCTGCAAGCAGCCTTAAAAAATGCTTTTTTAAGGGATGAAATGGTGCAAATAAAAATGGTGTTTCTGTGCTTGATTTATAAATTACCTTCACAGTAATACAACCCTGTGTCAATATTGATAGCAATAGGAAGCAATATAATTTAACTCAGCATGACTTGCAGTGGTATCATTGTGTAGTGATATAATGGTGATATGTTTCGTAGCCATTTAAGCTATTATTAGTTTTTAGAAGATGTGTTGCCTAACCAATAAACTTTATAGCCAGGATCTTTTTTTCTTAGCCCTGTACAAATCCTCCCAGTAATCAGGAAAAGACACCTCTTTCATCAGTGGCAACTGAAATGAATTCTGAATTGAGGACAGTTTCAGGGACAGGCAGGAAACAGCAAGAGCAAGTGCTGGGTTGTCTCCATCCTTGGAACGCTTTGAGCCCTGATGGGGTAAAGACCTGAGCAACATGGTCTGACCCATGGCAGAGCCTGCTCTGGGCAGGGAGTTGGACTGGAGACCTCCCACGGTCCCTGCCAGCCCAAATTGTCCAATGGTGCTCTGACCTCAAAGGGGAGAAATGTTATGCCTCACAGAAGTTGAACCTGCTCATTCCCCTTCCCACAGGGGAACGCACTCCAACACCAGTGTCAATATGGGATCAGTGTGCCTTGGGGAATGGCAGACTTCTAAAGAGGATGAGTAGCAAAGGGAAATGACAGTTTATGGGTGAGCCGGATGTCTTTTGCCATTGGCATTGGAATGTGTGAGGTTTGTGTTGAGCAAGAGGAATTAGAACTCTGAAAAACATATCTTTCATGTGCTATCAGGTAGATGCATTTGTCAGGATACATATGCTGATTTCTGTAACTAATGCCCATAACTCACAGTGACTTTCTGGCTATGAAATGATACCCCAGTGTGATAAAAAAGGAACAGGACCACATATTCTCATATATCCATGTCCAAATGAAGTAACCTGATCTTCTGGTATTCTGCTCACTCACCTCTAATATAGTATACTGCTCTTTGAAGTCTTGCAGGACTTCACTAAAAGATTTCTGTTTTCTTGCTATTTGTATGTTTTCTACCCAGAAAAATGATGGTTCTAATTCAGAAAATTGGTCATATTAGTTATTCCAGACTAAATAAGGAAAATACTGCTCTTCTAAATCCTATTTGCTTTGTTGAGTGAAGACATCAAGCAGGACTAACTAATCAGCATACCTGAGAGATTCTTTTCTAATACCATAGGACACAATGATTGAAGAGGCATCACAAGATCATGGTCAGAAGTAACAGAGAGGTCTCTGAACAGAGCTGGTTGCTGCTTCTCTCATGGAGACCGATTTTGTGGCAGATGGGCAAATACACTGCTTCCTTAGGTGGAGTATATCCTGTTAGCGAACCCTGCTCTGTGGCTTGATGCCTATACTGCCAGCTTGTGTAAAGGTGATGAGATGATGGCATGTGGCTTGTACGTCCTCCTCCATCTGCTGTTCCTCCCCCAGCTCCCTTCCTGAGAGAGATTTGGGGACCAGCTGCTCTCAGAAATTGTCCTGTTGAATACAGGTGTAAGCCAGGGACCACAAGCTGCTAGCTCTAGCTGAAACATTTTACAAGTAGTCATTAAAATTAGTTTTAGAATTTTGTATGTCTGACCTCATTTCCATAGTTTCACCATCTGCCTTCAGTTAGCTGAAACTTGACTCTTCAGCTTATGGTCAGAAACCTGCACAACAAAACATGGAAACCTCAATTTGCCTCTGGAGAAAGACTAAAGAGTCAGAGCTAGAAATGGCAGATGTTATCGAAGGGCTGTTTTGAGACCAGATGCTTGATTGCATCATGGCAGCAGAAAAGCATAAAGTTTTTGATAGAGGACAACACACAAGGAGGGCTGCAAGCCCTAATCCTTCCATTACTGTGGAATGCATGGTTATGCTTCAAAATAAGCTGCAGCACCTGGGCTAGGTGTGTAGCCACAGTGTCCAATGTCTTTCCAGCAGCCTTCACTTGCAGGATCCTCACAGCATTAAGCCAAGGCTCCAGAACAGCATTTGAACAAACACTGTTGTTCTCCTTCCTTGATGACTCCTCCATTTTATCCCATTGAGCCTTCCCTCAGGTTAACCTGTAAGAGCAGCCAATGCCCTTTGAAAGTGACATTTGCCATGACATTTTATGTTTCATGGGAAAAAAAAATGATCTCTGTGGTTTAAAATTGTTTTCTCCACCTTAAAAAAGTGTTTTTCTTTTTTGAAGTTTTCTATATCCCATCATTCATGAAGGCATGGGAAGGAACCATGCAAAACCTTGGCAAGGCAAAGGATGAGAAACGAAAGAAAAGATTAATTAAATAACCCTTGCCTGTACTATGTCAGTGATACCTTAAGGGTCAAAAGACCCCAGATGTAGAACGGCTTATATGCATAAAAATTAGGCCTTGTTGTCTAGCTTGCTTGCTGTGGCTTTGCTAAAGTTAGTATCGTCTAGTTTGCAGTTGCTTTGCTAAAGTCAGTAGTGGCTAGCTTGGATTTTTTTTCTTCTTAAAGTGTGTAATATAGTTACTTAGTGAATTTAGAACCCTTCTCAAGGACGGGGGGAATCGGGAGGGGATGAAGCAAAAAGATAACGGTTTGCCAAGGTTGCCAGACTAGAAGGAATGAGAACTAATTGATGTAGAAAGATTTGTGGCTCCTTACGAAGGACAGTTTTTTGATAAGAACCAGGTGTTTACCTCAAGAGCTGGTCTACACCGACCCTGCAGTTTGGGCAAGAGCCAAGGAGCAACTGAATCTGTGCAAGAACAAGGGGTTACTAGCGGTGACGAAGAGGAGCCATCGGCCTTCATCCCCACGACCCCCGACAACCACCACCAGGAGGCACTGAGCAGGCGCAGTGGGGAGGGACTTATGGAAATGACCTCCTGAAGCTAATTTTAATAGAAAGTGGAGACAGGTTATGCATATGTATAGGCATATCGGAAAACTTCATACATATGTAATACTTTGTTAGATATAAACGGGCAAGTTGCCACTTGATGGTATGCACGTTAGGTGGAGCGATCCCCCGTGCATCCGGCGCCGTGAATGAAGAATGCCTGCCTTCTAACACTACATTGGTGTTACGAGGTTCATTCTTCCCGATTTCGGTGACGTCAGGAACTCAGCACAGTTCGTAAGTAGCTGTGTAACAGAGAAATGAGCCTTGTTGCACTCTTTTACACTTGGCTCCAGGAAGCTCCTCAAGATATTGTCATTTGAAGAAGACGTGAGTCTCCTCTAATGCTTCCAGCATTTCCCTGTGAAATTAACATCATTTTTCATTCCGATATATTTTATCTCAAGACCTTTGGGTCCTGACACAGTGAGACAGAAACTATACCTAAACCCAAGAGTTTAACATACAAAAAGAGGGAAGAGCACAGGGGCTGATTGCTGTCATGAACGTTTGTGGCCTAAGGAGCAGACCCAGTCAGTGCTGCCAGCAGTGCTATTCAGTGCTGCTCACTGAAAAACCCTGCCCATCTGGGAGCTAAGTTTATTTTTCACAAGGCTTCTAAAGCTTCTCTGTCAACCATCATGTATGATTTAAGTCCTGTTTTTCAACAAACATTTGGTGCTCCACAGTCCTCTCCTCCAAAATACCATAGGAGCCGTTGGTCCAATGTATTTTTTTAAATCCTGAAAAGTAGTGCAATAAGACTGCTCATGTCAGTAAGTTTGTCTATGTGTGTAAACATAATTGTGCCTGGCTGACCCTCCTTTGGGTTCACCTTTGAGCAAATGAATGAAAAATGCTTACACTGAGCAAGCATACTACATGCTTACTCAAACACCAATGGTTCCAGAAAAGCCAACTTTCTTCTTTTGCTACTAAGTCAAAAAAGAGAGAAACATTGGCAATTAAATTAGTAACTGGATAACTGCTTTATTATATAGCTCTATTTAAAAAAATGCATGACACCCACCTCTTGTCAGCTAAGTATTTAATTTATAAATATATTAATGGCTTGATTTGACTGCAGAGTTTATGAAAATCTCTACTTTTTTCTCCATTTTCTGACTTGTATCCTGTAATAAAGTAATTGGATATTTAGAATGCAGCAGCTTCAGGAAGGGCATAGCTTTGATATGCAGGAAGAACAAACTGCACAGCTTCTGTTATGAGAAGCTGGAAGCAGAAAATTGCAGCTGTCAGTGTAGTCAGCTTCTTTCATTATGCAAATGGCAAAAGTATTTTTCACTTCCATGTGAAGGTCTAAAGATATTTTTTTTTGGCTGAGATCAAACATCCTCAGTCTAATGTGAAATATGAAAAACTGGAAGAAAGCTGGTTGTATGTCACTAACATGTTGGACCTTCAATTTTAGTACTAGAACCTAAAGTGTGAAATCCACAACACTATGTTCAACTCAGTGATGTTTGCACACATATTTTAGTCTCAGAATATAGTTTCCTCTTACAGTGGTATGAAAAAAAGAAATCATTTTACTTTGTCAACTTTTACAGGAAACTCTTAATTCCAATCCGCAGATTACAGTAAGGGTGTTCTTTTTCTTAGAATCATAGAATATCTCAAGCTGGAAGGGACCCATAAGGATCATCGAGTCCAACTCCCTGGTCCTCACATGGATACCTAAAACTAACGATGTGACTAAGAGTATCATCCAGATGCTTCTTGAACTCTGCCAGGCTTGATGCCACAACCACTTCCCTGGGAAGCCTGTTCCAGTGACCAACCACTCTCTCATGAGGAACCTTTTCCTAATGTCCAAACTGAACTTCCCCTGACACAGCTTCATTCCATCTTGTGTCCTGTTGCTGGTCACCAGAGAGAGGAGATCAACACCTCCCCCCCTTCCTACCCCCCGTGAGGAAGGTGTAGTCCTGCCATAAGGTCACCCCTCAGCTTTCTCTTCTCCAAGCAATTTGTCTTAATTCCTTTTTCTTTAATTGGCATACAATTTCCCACTTACCTTTTCCGTTCTCCGATTTATGCCTTCATAGAAACCAGTTCAACCAAACTAGGCAATACATTTTCACCCCATGGTACGTTCAAAACTTAGCAAACTCAAGCATTGAGGGGACCTGCCCTGGGAAAGGACAATGTTGTCCTGTTCTTGCCAGAAACTATTAGCAGATTTATGGAAAATAAAAATTAATCATATTATTTAAAATAACAACAGTAGCCATTTAATACAGTTAGGCAGATGCTCATTTATTAACTGATCATTGTCTAGTGACCTGAATCAGAAACTGAACTTAACTGCATGTTACACTATTCAAATGTGTCTGGTTATTCCTTCAGCCATTATCCTGAGTGTCTCACTTTTCCCTTCAATATTTATCACAGAATAGTAACAGTTTTTATTTCCATAATGCAAGGGAAAAAAAAATCAATATGTCCAGAGCTGTTGTCTAGTTTTGTAATTTATTTGAGCCAAGAATTTCTGCGAAAGTGAGAATTGTCGTCTCAACATCTGTGCTTAAAACACAGTAAAAGTAGTCAGGCTAGAAAGCACGAATGGTTCAGTGGACTAAGCATGGGATGACTCACGTGGGTCTGACAAGCCCTTTAACCTCCGACTAACCTATCAGGCTACCTTTCAGCTGACATAACACCACTGATCTGGGTGGACATACCCCTGACCTGCAACCCAAGCAGCAAGCAGAGAAGCAGTCCCAGGGTACCTCAGCAATGACCACCAGCACTGTGGTGCTCCACTCTGAGAGCGCATGTTGTTATCCTCCAATAAAATTTCTGTCTCTAAGCTCAAATGCACTCTTCATTAAATTAATGTACCCAGCAACTTCCCACGTTTCCTGAATTTCCACATGTGATCCTACTGCCCAGTCATTAAAAGGTGGCTTACGGAGATGCCACAGCATGAAGGCTAACTTTCCTGTGAAAAACAGGGTGCCAGTCTATTAAAACATGTGGATTTTGGTTTTGCCAACATTAAATTATATGTGCTAACCCAATTCTGCTTGCCGGTGCATTTCAGAAATAACTAATCATTTAATTCATGTTCACACTGGTCTGCTGGACATAAATCTGTTATGGACTTGGAAACTAGGAAACCAATGCTATCTGCTGGTCTCGGTGGCTTGTACACAACTGATCTTAATGTATTTACTGGGCAAGGTCCTCCCCTCAGAAAACAGGCCAAGAAATCGGCTGTGAGGACGGAAGATCTGAAAAACCTGGGAGGAAAGACAAAACAGGGATTCCCACGCTGTTCTGCTCCCAAGGTGGAGCCACTGCTGGCCCATGTCTCACCAGGGGTGAGGGCCAGGAGCACACCTGAGCCGTTTGGCAAAGGTGCTCCCTGAGGACGTGCCTGCCCATGGGTGATGGACCTCCCTCTGCTGGGAACGTGAATTAAACAATGAAATAGTTCTAGAATTCTCATGTTTAAAGTACGATGTTGCTCGTACTGACACTGCTGATGAGTACGTATCCCATGGCACCGAAGCAGGGGACTTCTTCAATTGTAATACTTCTAACCACCCTAAAAAAGTGTCTGAAGTTATTTTCCAGCCAGCATAAATACTTTGAACTTTGCACTGCACAGAGCTCTCACTAAGTCACACAAACACATAACTGTACATGGGAAAATGCCCCCTCACTTTGTAATTGTGTAATCACAAGAATTATTAATGTGTTGAGCAGACATAAGTGAGTTTTTAAGGGAAAATGAAATTAAGGAGCCAGTTTGTTACTCTTCTGAGAAAACACATCTAGAAGAAAATGTTGAAATACAATAAATCTTCCCCTTTTGGCTGAGCTTGTGGCCATAAAAGCTATTCTGAACAAATTACAAAGCCCAAAGTAATCAGGTAATCATTTCAAATGTCACAACATCAGGTGATAAAGTAGCGTGGGGAGAAATGGTTTTGTCAGAGTTAGGGCCGGATCAAGTAGCAGTTTATGCTTGTGGGCAGCACACCTAGCCATTAGAGCGTGCCTGAAAAATGTGCATCGTAGTTCAGAGTAGAACTTCATTGTGAAGCTCAATTCCTAGGTTTGTCCACGGCTGGTAAGCCTGTCTTTGTGGACCTGCACAGAACCACCAAGAACAACCCAAGAGTTCAAAAGACAAGAAGTGAAGTTAGTTGCAGTAACTTAGGCTTGGAATTGCATTTTCCCAGGGTGTGAGGACAATATGTGGGGAAATTTTCAGCACAGCAAAAGGGACTTGTTTTGTAAATATAACTAAAGAACTTCTTTGAGCCCCATTACTATGAAAAGTGAGAAGCTTACAATTTTGGTGTCAGACAGGGAAGACATACTGTCTCCATTTTCTTGACCAAAGAAGCCAAATGATGCTGCTATGTTTTACAACCTCAAATCCAGTTACAACTTGTCCCTTTTGGTCTCTGTTGGCAAAATGAGGTATTGCGAGTAGTTGTATAAATAGTATTTCTTGCATGGATGAACTTGCCCATTTTTCATGCATAACAGTCATCCATATTCTGAACCCTTTATAAAACAAAACCTTATTTTGGAATTGCTCAAATCATGGCCAGCATGCACATATTTAGCAAAATAGGCCTTTAAAGTCTGTGAAGCTATTTTATCAATCAAAAAGCTGGTGCAAATAGTGACCCAAAAAAAATTAAGCAAGACTCAAACGATTCCTACTTTTTTCAAGCCATTCTAATCACAACATACTGATGCTTAAATAATGCTATTGTGGGTAATTAATTCCTAATTATCAAATTCTAACACTATATTCAAAAGTGTGGCAAACATAACACCTGCAGGTGTTCTGGTGACCTACAAAAGTAAAAAATGGAAAGACTTGGTGATCAATGTTGTATGCTGATATAACCAACTAGAAGTCCAACAAAGTTCCCCTAATGATAATTTTCCTTGCGTGTCCTACCCTATTTGGTTTTATTTTGCTTACTATGCTTTTCTGAAGGTCTCTCATAAACTTAGTGCAATGTGTAGTAACTCAGACTCACATGTGCATGTGTCTTTCACATCTTGTACTCCTAATGAAGTGATAAAGGCATGTGCTTACAATTAGAGTGCAAAACTTCCACTATCATAATAATGTCTATAAGCCCCATGAAATAAACAGAAAAGTAATAGGTAAAATGAGAGAAATTGTGTGCCACATTAAAATTCCCAAATTGTTTCCCAGTGAAACCCTCTAACAGCAAGAGTTTTGCACTCAGCTTTCCACCAGAAGAATGGTCGTAACAGGTCAAAAACCAGGTGTCAAACTAGCCTCAAGCAGCCTGGCAACATCTAAGATACAGTCCTGCACTAGTTCAATACTTTTTCCTTTAATAGATACTCAGCATAAAAGTTTGGCCCAACTGTAAGGACCAATTGCAGAAAGAAAGAGCAGCAAACACTTTTAGGGAACAGGTGTTAAAAAAGGCTGCTTGCCCCTTGTGATCACAGCACAGACCTTTCTCAATGATGTTCAATGCTCACTTAAATTCGGCTTTGACCTGCTGAGTTGGCCCACCCCAGAGAATACTCTGAAGACTTTCTTTGGTGCCACTCCTAAAATAGTCTGGGTCCAGTTTTGCAAATATATAATATCCTATTTCCATTTTCTTACCATTCCTAAACCCTAAACCTACCATAAATTCAACCCACCAAGTAATCTGTTAAGTCCAGAAGGGAACACGGCAATTTGTAAAGAGCCATAAAAGGGACATGGTTCCCCTAACCACACCACCTTCCAGCCCTTCCTTGCACCTTCCCATGGTCCTCCCTTTCAAAGGAGAAATAGTTCACCCACAGTGAGCTATTTCAGCCCAGGTCTGACCACCACTCCATGATCTTAACTAGAAACAGTCCTGAATTAAGGTTGCCTCCACTTTTCAGAGCACTTTAATAACCCAGACTATAATCCCAGCCTTAGAGTTTACCCACCATGTCTACCCATGAAAGAGCAACAAGGAAACAACTTTTTGGTAGGAAATATAAATGGGGCCTACTCTCCTCTTCCCTTCACATCTTCCCTCTCCCTAAGGTGGCTGCCAGTGCTTACCAACATCTCAGCACAGTCACCTCCTCCAAAAAGACAGCACCTTCTAATCCCAAGTATGCTATGATTAAATCGGCTTGGCTTTGCTTTCCCAACCCTAATCTGACTCCACCTTCTAAAACTAAAATAAATTACCCAGGTTCACACTTTCTAGCTTTCCCAAAATCTAACCCTAAAGCTCGGTGTCCTTAACCTTAGAGATATAAACCATCTGTAGTTGCTAACATCAGCAGTGAGTGCTGCCAGGGGAAGCAGCTGCACAGCCCCTTGGCCTCCTCTCCTTACAGCAGTTACTTCACCTCCCCTTGAGGTCCAGAACCATTATCTCATTCAAGTAGCGTTCACGGATGGAGTTTAACCCTGGAGCACCAGGAGTGAGGCTGTATGAACAGCAGGAGGGTTGAAATCATCTGGCACAAGCCCTGGCCTCAGCATGGCTCAACTTTTGAAACACACCGTGACCACAAGCAGTTGGGGAATTAACCACCCTTTGAAGCGCCTGGCGCAGGCGTGCGAAAAGCGTAAGCGGCTGTGGTGTGTGGCAACAGGAGAGGGAGCCCTTGATACGAACCATCTGTAGTTGCTAACATCAGCAGTGAGTGCTGCCAGGGGAAGCAGCTGCACAGCCCCTTGGCCTCCTCTCCTTACAGCAGTTACTTCACCTCCCCTTGAGGTCCAGAACCATTATCTCATTCAAGTAGCGTTCACGGATGGAGTTTAACCCTGGAGCACCAGGAGTGAGGCTGTATGAACAGCAGGAGGGTTGAAATCATCTGGCACAAGCCCTGGCCTCAGCATGGCTCAACTTTTGAAACACACCGTGACCACAAGCAGTTGGGGAATTAACCACCCTTTGAAGCGCCTGGCGCAGGCGTGCGAAAAGCGTAAGCGGCTGTGGTGTGTGGCAACAGGAGAGGGAGCCCTCAGTCCCCCAGCCACTGCAAGCCAGGTGAGGGGCAAAAAATGAACCAAAACACGCCCAACCTCACTGCTGACTGCTGTGTTCCATGGGCACTGGAGGCACGACTCTGCTCTCTTGCCCAGGGGGGTCACCTAGCCCCACCACTGTGCAGTCAGCAGATGATGCCCTGTGGTTTACAAAACAGCGACAGAAAAGGCTGTGAAGATGCTAAGGCAAGTGCAGATTTGCCACCTTCTGTGCTGGCCATAGCAAGCCACTGCTCAGGACCTACCCATGCTTTAACCTCTGTCAACCTCTTTCCATCGCTTCCTTCAGGGCTGTGAAGAGATTGACAGAGAGACTGAAGAGACTGAGAGCTCCCGAATGAACCAGGCAGACTCACAGCTTGGTCCCGGGCTAATCCAGCCTTGGGATGAGAGCTTGCAGGGTGCTGCAGGAGGCACTTGGGGGCATTTGGCAGAGATGGGGTGAGGTGTTGGCAGCGTAGCAGGCTGCCAGGAGATGTGAAACAGTACAGTGCTCACAGTACGTGGACTCCCATCTTTCAAATATTGAGGCCTTCCAAATAAATCATGAAAACTTGAAATGAGTCTTTTCTTTCTAGAAATTAACTAAGTAGGAAAAAAAAAATATTATGTCTCACTCTCCCTGTTGCAGGAAGTCAGGCTTGAAAAAAAACCTCTAAGTACAATGTCTTGAAAAAACCCTGGAAATACTTGGCCACAAGGCAACACCCGTTATAGTTGTAGTGTACTATCAGACAGTAAAGCTTAACATCAGTAACAAATACATCCTGTGGTGAGTAATCGGGTGAGTGCCAGTCGGTTTATGCACCCACTGAATGACTTCATGCCAGCTAAATTGGAAACTCCTCTCCCTGGGGCTCCCCCCTTGTACTCAGAAGAGTTAAACTTCCCCTCAAGATCAGCTGCTGGAAATGCCTGTCTTCCCCAGCTCTTTGTCTGTACAAGGAAATCAGCCAGTTGATTTTACTGGTCCTGGTGGGTGCCTTGAGTTACAGGGGATGGATTTTTGCAAGCATTTAAGACTGAGCTCGCTCCTCTTTAAAAGAGGCTGCACCTTCAGGAAAGATGCAACAAGAGTGCAAGCTCAGTGTCTATTCCTCATATCTATGCTGCAACCTGCACATCTTCCTGCATCACCAAAAAAAAAAACCAAACCCAAAACACCCTAACCTCTATGAAACCAGGGTGAAAAATCCTTCATATCCAGTTTTTCAGATACAAGCATGGCTGTGGATTTTTCTCTCACAAAGTTACATATGCTTTTCTCAGGTATGAGCAGAATCAAGACTTAAGTGTGTATTGCCATTAGATTCAGCATGGTGTGCAGAAAACATTATATTACAGAGGCGTTTGTGGACACGCGGGTCCCAGTCTGGCAAAGATACATGCACATAAGCACCACCATGAAATTCAAGGAGTCAGCTTGCGTTAGGAGAGCTGCCCCTTACATGGATAGTGTTCATCTGGCTGGTACCAGAACTGCTAACATCAGTCCTGCCTTTTGGAAATACTGTTAACATGCCCTCAAAGCAACTGCCCTCCGGTTCCATGTGGGTGTTGGGGGAAAACAGGAAAGGAAAAACATGCGCCTGCCTAAAATAGTTACTAGGGACTAGCAGAGAAAATTGTTTCACGTGTCATTAACTAAGCACATAAATAGTGTGTGTGGGTTAAAACACATCGACATGCACACACACCCGTGCAGACACCCGCAATTCACATGACGTCACATCACATACCACTCTTTTAACGGTTTCTGAGATTTCCAAGCCGAGACCAGGCTGAGCGGTTTTTCGGGAGGTTTAGGGACACCATCTAGCGTTGGCATTTTGAAAACGCACGGTGTGACCCAGCCGGGGAAACCATTGTAAAGGTGGCATGAAGTGTTGCCGACTCTTTCACTACATCGTTCATCAGGACAAAGCGTAAAGCCAACAACCTGGATGACAATAAACGAGGAGCCCATCTTTTGGGGAAACGAGGTACAATGCAGTGACAATTTTAGGCCTCACCTTTTAGCAAATCAGGCAGCTGCCAGGCTTGGACAGCTTTGCTAAGCTTTGTGCTTACTGTCCAGGCTGGTCTCAGTGAAGCCTTTGGTTTAAGGATAAGTTTTCTCCCTGCTTTTTATTTTTTATTGCTTAGGAGTAATAAAATAAGTTTTTATTATTTAGATAGATTTTTTAGAAAAAAAATTTAAAATTTTTTATTACTTAGAAGTAAAGTAAGCGAGGGAGTTTAGTTTTCATAATTTCTGAAGACTAAGCATTAGAACAACATCTGAATGCATGCATATTTTGCAGCTAAGTCTCACATGAGAAGTGTATTTCATATGTGCATTTGTGCAGAGAGCAACCGCCATTACAGTGAAAGGTCTTTTTCCCAGCTCCAGCCCCCCTCACAGCAGATAACAAGTCTTGCAGTGTCCCTGCTGTCCACTACAGTGACCTCAGAGCATGCCACCATGGCAAAGCAACCGTGCAGCAGCATTACTGCATCAGCACGGAGGTCTCAGGGTCTAAATGACTCTTTTAGGAAGGGAAATAAGCCAAAACAGAGAACCCCTGCTCCTGTGGCACTTCTGGGTGGAGGCTCTTGAGACAGCTCATTCCAGTAGCTCTCCAGAGCCTGGAATCATGCTATGTAGTTTGATTTCTTAGGCATCTCTGTCCCAAGCAGTCTTGAACAAGAACACAGAAAGGCTCAAAGCCACACTTTAATTCATGCCCTCTGCAGCTTTAGTTCCTTCGTTGATAGATGTGCATCAGGCCATCTCTCCCAGTCTATCCTGCAAAGCAAGATGCTCATGACCTGGGAATTAAAAAAACCAAAATTAAAAAAGAATTAGTATTATGCATTATTACATCTCTCCCCAAGAGTTTTGGGGCCCTTTCCAGGCACTGTAACGCTACAGATACTCTGAAGACAAGCAGTCAAGGAGATAAAGGCTTGGGACAAGCCTCCACCAACAGGAGGTCAGCCTGGTTTGCTTGGTGTCTACAGACATCTATACAAGGGATTCAAACGTGTATACCCAGGGCCAAGGAGACTGTGCTGTGCACAGGGCAGAAGACAGCACCAACCCACAGGAAAGTCAATGACAAACGCACAAACAAGAATTCCTTGCAGCTAAATAAGAATAAAATAAATTAAATAATAAATTAAGTTATATCATAAATGAATAAAAGTATTGTTTGTAATATTTATAATAAATAAAATTAAGTAATAACATTAATTAATAATTAAGTAATAAATAAGCATTATTTTAAGACCTCATGTTCCCTAGATGTATACAATTAGTTCCTGCATAACTCCACTAATACTTTAGCACATAACTTTAACCTTATTTAAACATATAGAGCTCAGGCCTCAAACATGTGAGGAAAAAGCTCATCCTATGATTAATTCCATTCATATCTGACTTGCTAAGTTTAACTCGGCCCATTATTCTCAAACTGTGCCAAAAATTAGTCATTTAATATTTACTACTTTTATTCCTAAATATATAAGTGAGCATTTCTTTTCCAACGTTTAACTCGACATATTTCAAGCAGACTGCAGTGAATTTCAGCCCTTATGAGGATAGATTTTCATGTAGAAACAAAGTTGCTATCTTTCTTTCATTTTCAAATCCCTCGCATTTTAAAAAGTTAGGTGTGATTACAGACACATGTGTTATTCAAGGGCAAATAACTGAGTGTTTGCACAGTTCTCAGACGGACTTCAACCATCCTTATAATGCTGAAAAACTGAACGATAATGATTATGATCAATTGTGTATGCCTGCAGGATTTCTTGGTTTTAACTTGATACCAAAATATGATGCCACTCATTGAAAAAAAGGCCAAGTTTTAAGTTAGCAGGGAGTAAAAAACAGCATAATACTACACACATGGTTACTTTTGGAGACGTGGTTGGTCCCACTCACATCAAACTTTGGTGGGAAATGGAATTCTCCTTTCATCATGATTTCACTTTTGTTCTAAATGCATGAGCAAATAAGTTGTACATTTTTCCTGAAAGAGTTCCCATGCCTACTGGATTGTAAAAGCACTGATGCATTTATTTATTTAAATATTTAAATATTAATTTACTCTCACTGTAAGTAATACCCATCTCAAAGACAAGGTTGAATAGGTAAGTAATTTGAAATTCAGAGATGTCATGAGCTGGTGAGTGGTATGCAAGACATGTTCTGGCAAAGTTGATGCCTATTTCTTTTTCCGCCCTAGTATTTCTAAAACGCATACACTGTCCTTTGGCAGTGACTGCAAGTCAACATTTCCAACATTGTTGCTGTTGGGAAACAAACCAGCAATTACCCACTAGATGTGAAAATGTCTTCTCTGGGTATGGCATTCTTTTTTACTACATTTTAGAGAAATGTTTGTATGCATAAACATGCACTCCAGATGCATAGGCGGGAGATCTGTGATTCCTAAAATCCAGAGCAAACTGCGGAACTGGGCTGTTATTCTGCTGTGTTTAACTAACAAAGCAGACACAAATCCATGCTCTAGCTCTCCCAATGCTTTCAGTTTGGCTTGAAAGATCTACGTTGTTGAATATTTTGTCCTTAAACAGGCTGATTACCTAGATAGATCTCAAACAGCGTGCTCAGGTCAATCTCTAATTTATTTTAAGACATCTCCCTAACTTTATTATCTTTCATTTACTTATCTTGCTAGAAAAAGTACAGTTATAAAACTAAAGATTCACTTTCTTTAGTTCTCCAGTACTCCCTGTTGTATGATAAAAACTAAAGCCTTAAGCTGTGCTATGAATGCTAGTTTAATAAAACAGTTTGTAAAATATGTTTGTGTTCCTCTCCCTTCTATTGTTTCAGTAAGTCTACTTATGGCCACTCGCTTGAGCTTTTAAGTGTGATTGAGAAGCTGGACACATCCCTCAGCATGTAAACCACTTTGATCCTTGTTTTTCTGCGGCAGACTGGGAAATCCCCATGAATAACAGGAAAGGAAATCTAGGGGTTTCCCTGAAGACCAACAGGCTGTCTGAGCGTCTTCTAAATGACTGTGCAGCAGGAACACTAACAATCAAGCTGGGAATAGTATATAAAAGTAGGAGTGGTTTGGTGGATATGCTTAGGCTAAGCTTTTGCAGGAAATTAGTAATAACTAACACGCAGCTCTTCAACTAAGATGATTTCTCTTTTCTTGCTCTCCACCGCATCCAAGCAACAAGGAACTGTGCATACTACTTATATGGCTTTCAGCTTTGCATGAAGCAAGCAAGTGGCTGGAAGAGAGCTGGACAAGACATTGAAATAAATTGTCATTTCACTGGAAAAAGAAGTAGCATAGGGAGAAAAACTATTCATAAATAATGAGAAAATTTATCAAAATATATCTTTAAAAAAAGCATAGGAAGACTTTTAAAACTTCACAACAATTTGCATTTCAGCATGCATTCCATTTGGAAAAGTCCACATTTGCTCCCCTTTTTCAAAACAGGACATTTTTACTCCTAGTCTCAAAAATGCTTTTTTTTTTTTTAAATGGGACCCAATTTAAGAAGGAAAAGAAAAAAAAGAGTAGGGTTACATAATCTAGAAATAAGGAAGAGGTGTTAGTGAGGAATATGCAAAATATTTGGTTTGAGGGAGAACCCAAACAAACCTAGGGGTAGTTAATTCTTGGCTTGCTTTGCAGAAAGTATTTCTGTTTCAGTCACGCTTTAGTTAATTTCTGTTCTGTGTTCAGTCAGCAGTCCCTCCTATTCAGTCAGCATGACAAAAGTGAATTAATCACCCAGCCCCAACCTGGAATAACCTTTCTAATTGCAACTGAATTCTTTTGTCACATCTAAGTGGAGGGATCCATGTCCTGAAGAAGTGATAACAGGTTTTGCTGCATCTTCCTGACTTCAAGTGCCATATTGCACTTCAGGTTCCCACTGAAATCCTTCAGAGGCATCACACAGCCTCCACCATGCCACATAGGTCTGCATTTCAAGCAAATATTGTCTTTTCCCTCATTGAGGAGGTTAAATGTTGCTAAGTAAGTGGAGGGGATATTGTTGCCTCATACCACTGCGAGGCAGACAGTATCTGATAAGAGCAATAAAAAGACCTACATCTTACAGACAAGCTGGCATGAAAAGAAGAACAGATGAGAAAGCAAAGTGTGGCATTGTACAAAAGACTACTTGTTATATGACTGTTTGAGGGCTTGTGCCAATAAATACTGCCAGTAGCAAAACTAATCTAATGAGTGAAAAATATTTCAGTCTGTTTTGCCCAGCTTCACCAACACCAAACACATGTCAAAGACAGATGACAACCCATTTCAGTCACAAACAGTGTGCGGTACCTTGTTTTTCTAGTGCCTCCAGCATTTTACTGAAAATGCTCCCTCAAAACAGTTCTAGTGGAAAATAAAGAGTACATAACGGGCCAGTAATAACTCTGTGTCTCAGCCCTGTTTCAATTATCATTTTTTTTTATCCTACATTAAAAGATTTGGAATAAAATGGAGACTAATTTTTGGAAGAAATGTATGCCTGTCTGAAGGTCACACTCATTGTGTCCCCTTCCCTCTCTGTCCTCATACATGCCCTTTCATGCAATGGCACATGCTCAAGTGTGTTTTGAGAGCAGTTTCTGAATTGGAATCCCCCAGAAAGTAGGCATGCTCCATTTCTGGACTTGAGTGAGGAGTGAAGTACATGGAAAACAGGCCTCCTTCACACTAGGGTTAGTCTTGGGCTGCTTGGAGATGTGACCCATGGTTCCTAATAACTTTCAGGTAAAAATACACAAGAAACTTGCAGACTTGGTGCTAGAGGACAGGATACAGTATGTAGGTGACATCAAGTTCTCACCTTAGCTACCAAAATACTTTGTTTGGACCTAGCACCAACTTCCAACTGCGAAGTCTTCCATCTTTTCTTGGGAGGGTGTTGGTCGCTGAAAATAGAGAGACTGTAAAGGCAGAATCAACACCAAAATTTGCTGGCAGAGTTAAGAATATTTAAAATTTAACGTTTATTGAACATTTATCTCAGGATCTCTTGTTATACTGAAAAACTTAGCGCTTCAGGACACAACAAAAACCGATAAAGTTACACAGTTTTAGATTGACATAAGAGAAGACAATCAACAGTTATTAATCTAACACACTGTAAATAGTTTTCCGGTATTTGGTAATCTTATTTGATGTACTACCCTCTTGAAAATTTCTTTAATTAGTTATTTCTTTTATGTTCTTTTCACTTGAGTGTCTTTGTGTCTGAACTTAATCTTCGTGGAAGTAATCTCTATTTTCCAAGCTTCCAGGGGTTGTGGTCACTAACACCTACATTCACGATAAGATTTTAAACCTATTAAAATGTATTCAGTCATCTGTTGCAGCAATTAACACAGCATTAATAGAAACACTATGTTATTGTGAGTGTTAGAGGACACAGAGGACATTTAAAGGACATATGACCTGTATTTTTAAGCCAAGTGACTGATCTAATTGGTATCATCTTCATACACCTCAAATCATTCTCATAAATACCTTTCATGTTTGTTATTCACAAGGGTTATCTTCCACAAAAAATCTACTGTCATTTACCAAGTAGCTCACAATAATTCACTTTCATAGTCACCAGACTGTATATTCATTTCTCTGTGACCTGCGCGCTCTCACATAACCTTTTCCCTCCCTCTTTACAAGGAAATTGATCCATAATTTCAAGGCATGTACATCCGTATCTGCAGAAATAAGCTTGCCTTGGTGTTATTTTTGGACCTCCTCAATGTGGAAGAATTCAGGTGTCAGGGTATTGTTATCTTGTGCTACGCAGTGGGAATTTACAAACTAACCGCAGCAGAGTCTGATTCATCTTTCTACTGCTGATTTCACATTCCTCTCTCAAACACCTGAAAAGAACATTCCTAATCATAAAGCAAACTGTTTTTCACTCAGACACACAGAATAACAGGGCAAACTTAACTGTTTACTTTCCTTCATAGTAACTGTGTTGGCTTGGTTTCTCATCTCACACTCGGTTTGCACTTTGCTGAATTTCCTTGCTTCCTTTCCATGCTCTTTTGGAGCATACATGGTGCTTCTTCTGCTCATCTCCCTGGACATTGCATGTTTCATGCAGCACTTAACTGCAAGCCCTGCTCTTGCCCTGTCCAATGCACAAAGGAGCAGGTTGGAGATGGCTTTTTACTGAGGAAGACTGGTGCTTTGGCAAGGCCATGATGAAAGACAGATTAAAGATCACTCCATGGGTGAAGCTGAATGGCTGTAAGAAAGAGATCAGCAAAGTCTGAAAAAATCTGCCATTGAAGTTTTGCTTTGGTTATTGACAGGAACATCAAGTGGTCTCCAGCTAGCAGGTAACAGTAAGAAACGCAGAAATTAAATACATCTTCTACGTTCAGAGCTAGCAGTGATGAAAGCCTAAGAAGTTGCTCTGAAAGAAAGAAAAGGAGTTTTACTGTTGTTTGCTTCCTTGAATTTATGAAATAAAAGTAGGCTTCAAACAGAAATTTAGCTACAATACCTGCCTAATTTAGGAAATATGGAGGGACAGGTATGTTTGAGGATGGGTCTCTGCTTAGATAGCACTCTTCTTGATGCCTATCACTTTTACTACCCATAAAAGCTATATGGGTTATTTTTTATTTGTTATTGTATTGAGTTCAAAGTGTAGTGTCACTGCTAATACACATGAAAATCAGATAGATTAAAGAAAATAAAGGTTATAATGAAACAGCTTTGTGCTAAGGTAACACTAACCACATTCCATCAGAAGTCTGAGCTACCAGCACAGATAATGAAGTGAAGGGCCAAGGGGAAAAAGAAAAAACAAACACCACCACATAGATATATAAATATATATATGCCCTGAAGAATTTCTGCTCTGGTTGAGATTCTTTCAAAATTAGTGGGGTTTTCTTATTCCTACATGCTGTTAATTTTTAAAACATATGAAACTTAGCTTTTAAGCAACACTTTGCATCTGCAAGGCATGTTGCGAAAAGCACCTGTACTGGTAGGGGGATTCTCATTGTGCAGGAAATTCTCCAAAAGAAATGGGGCTTTTTATGTTACCGGATCACAAAATGGTATACATAAAAGTGAGCATATCATAACTAAAAAGAAAATGTACTGTCCTTCTAAACACTTACGAAGACTTCTCTAGAAGCTATACATCAGCTGGCAATTGGTACCACTTTTCAACTGACAACAATAAAACCCTAAACAGTGGGTTGCAACAACATATCGGCCAACAGAAGGCCTGTGCAATCATGCCATTCACTACAGTCCCTCTTTGTGCTTTATGTCATCTTGCTTGTAAAGAAGGAGAGAGCTTGGAGTCAAATCCTGTTTCCCCAATTTCAGCAAGATACTTGATGTCTGTAACTTGCCTTTGTAAGGTTTTCCACTAGGAGAAAATGTACAGAACAGGTGTATATCCTCCATGGATATTATTTCTGAGTGAAATAAGAAGTTATAAGTAATCGGGAGGTGGGAACAAAAAAAAAGTCCACCCACATATGTCACCTGTTTTGGAGGGACCGGATGCAGAGTAGTTCTCACTAATCTTTCAGACTGTCAACAAGGAGACCAGTTTTGATAAAACATCATGACTTGATCCAATGTTTACTGGTCCTGAATCAAACATGTCTGCTCACTCAAATCAGCACACAAAGAGGTTTTCTAATTCTTCTGAGGCATTCTGTTCCTCCATTTCCTACAACAAAACAAGTTCCATGTATTGAACAAAACATCAATTATGCTTTTCTCTTGACTTCACTCAATACTGGAAAGAGAACGTAGGAAAATACTTTGTGCAAAATAGGAAGGAATTCTGTGTTTTGTGATTCTGAACAAATTACATGGCAATAAAATATCATAGGATCAGCCACAGTCCTTTACACCCACATCAAAGGCCTTCATTTTCTAGGGCTGTCATTTTGCTTACAGCTTCAAATTTCTCTAAAATGTAAAATAGATTGCAAACCGCTTCATGTCAAATTCCTGACCAATGCATCTGGTGCAGGTGATCCGCAATGGCACAGCGTTTCTGAATAGTTTGTAAGATTGCAAAAGCGAGCCATATATTTTTAGACCTACGAAGAACTAAGCCACTGCAAATGTTGCTATGCATTTTGATTGCATCAGGGTCCATGTGGGAAATTGTTTAGTTACAGTTCCTAAGATTACTGAAGAAGCCTCACACACACACCACAGCACATGACCGGTTTTCTGTGTATGCCTTGGGAGGTTTATGGAGAGTCCCTATCAAATCCAAGAATGAATCAGTATCCTGTAGAAATCTGTACAGTCCTCTGTAATGGAATCCCGATTACACAAGGTCCTGGGTTAAACAGAGTTCAACTTCATCCTCCCGAGTAATGCTTCATACAAATTTTTGACTTTTTCAAAATTAACCATCTTTTAAGTTTCTCTTCCCTAAATTGCTGGGTTCAGAATTAAAGTGAAACACTGCCCACATGAAAATCAAAGGGTAGTCTGCCATTTTTACCTCAGCTGAGAAGAATTTCACCAACTGTACTTAACTTTGTTATTACTAGTATTTTATTGGCTGCAACTCTCTTCTGCATTGTAATTCTACTTAACCAAAGACTTGGGTTGTCACCCAGATGTTCACATAAATTGTATTTTACTTTACTTCAGACTGACCTAATTTATGTCCTACAGCCATAAAAAGACTTGGCAGTCTTTTATAATCCTCTCTTCTTTCTAAGATCAGTAGACTCTCTAATCATATTTTCTAGAAGTGATGTGCATTCTCATTGGTATTGATAAAGTGACTGTCAAGGTAAAGGTCACATGGAGAATGAGCTTCTTCTAAGGTATAGTACACAAAGGAAACCTGTTGTTATTTCAAACTACAACACACGTTATTACACTGGGTAGGCTATTGGTCTTATTCATACAATAAGAGACTCCTACTTAAATAATATAGCACACTGTAGCTTTGCTCCAAACTTGGATGTCATGGACTTTGTTATGTTGCTCCAAATACCTGTACAGACATTGCTTACAAAACACATCAGAGAGGTGGTGCGGTCCATACCCCTGCAACACTGCTCCAGTTGTCAGCTCTTTCACAAAGTTGTTGTTAATGCATGTGTGCCTGCATGCTCCGGTAGGGGAGAAGAGGGTGCATGCACACATTCTCTAGTGAAACAGCAACTTGGTTACTAACTGTAAATCATTCTTTTAAATGCAGGAAAAGCATCATATGAACATCACTTCAAGTTCAGCCTACAGATGCTGTAACACATCCTTCAAGCATTACACAAGTCTTGGTGTCCCAGGCATTTCCTAGAATTTGGATTTTCTCTGAATTTTTAGAAGGTCTGCTTCTGTGGGATGAAAGATCATTGAGAAGGTTACAGGACTGTTTAATTTTTCTAAATAAACTCACCATAATTCTCCAATGTGTTGTTCAGCTTTACAATCTTGCTGATCTAGTCAGCAATAATTAGTTCCTTGGAGTTACTTTATGCCTCCTTTTTACTCTTTTTTTTTTTTTTTTTCCCCACTGCCAGGAAGACAAGAGTTTTCTCAAAGGGCACTTCTGTTCACTCAATGAGCAGCCCCTCAGGCAAATACACCCCAAACACGTCAGTGAGAGTGTTCTCCTAACGCTTTTTTGTGAAGTAGTTTTGTAAAATATTGGAGATCCCACATAGCGATAGCTTCACTTTGGACATAACAGGAAGTTAAAAAACCTTAGTTTTAATTGTGCATTGTGTTTGCCCATTTTGTTAACATGTTCTGCCACAACAATCTGGCGCAGTGACAGGGCCCTTAAATGCGCCCTTGATTTCAGGAGGGTATAAAGACAAAGAAATCAATGGTAGTTCCTGAGAACCATCTTGAGAAAGCACCACAAGAAATCCACATCACTTTAGTGACAAATATTAAGTTTAGCCTGCTGAGGTGTCATTCTGTCACTAGCAGACAGTCAGTAACCATGGACATCTTCTCAGTGTGTCTTGTGAGAGAAGACACACCTTGACAGCTACTGAACAGTGGCACACAGTGGCACAGGTCTGTACATCAGTTCAGCACACAGACAACCATTCAGGATGACACCCTTGTTTCAAGGAGTCTTGTTTTCTAGATCTTATTTTCTTCAGCTCATAAGGAGAGTCCCCTTCTAGAAACCAATGGCACTTCTGAAAAATGATACATGCCAGGGAATCAAAACCACAGAGGCTGCTGTACACTCACAAGATGTCCACACAAAACAGTAAACCTACAGGAGAAGGCAAAAAGCCATCAGCGGATATTTCCTATGAAATAATGAATTTCCTTATAATTTTATTTTCAAACTGCTACTTTTTCATGGTGTCTGATAATCACAGAGCGCCCTTCTCCTCTCAGGATACACAAACCACAGGATTCCGATGACTCACACCGAAAGAGCTTTCAAACACACGAAGGACGGAAGGGCATGCTGTTTCTGCATTAAAGCTTCCTGCCAAAGCCCAAAACTAAGCATACATAAATATATTTGGACAAAGTTTTAACAGCAATGAGAAATTCACCTCACTGTAACCCTTCCGGTGAGACAGTCTTGCCCATCTTATGAACTGCCCGATTGCATCCTGTTTGCCACACACTTCCTTTTTGACAATCACAGCTGAAAGCAAAATACTTGTGAAACTGTTGTTTGCACACAAAGGTGCAATACTGACTTTTTGATGCAAGGATGTAATACCTCTCTTCACTGATGGTCAGCAGAAAAGGTGACTGAGCTGAAATTTTGTATGTTCTTTGGACAAGACCTGTAATTTATTATACCTTTGTATGAGCTTTATCACAATAAGCTCCTAATTGGCCAAGCTCTTGGTCTAACATCAAAAGTATATAAAAAGTAAAGTGAAGCTCTCTCCGCTTGGAACTGTAAAGATAAATCCTACAGCTGTGGCAGCATCTCCTCTCCAAAGAAGTACTGAGCTCAGTGCTCCGTACAGTATAGGAATCTTTGTGGGGAAACCTTAAAGAAAAAACATCTGGTGAGAGCAAATATACACGGGGGTGGAAGTACAGTATGATGCTGTTGCTGTCAGTAAAGCCATTTGGCCTTTTCCACAGTGCTTCTCTGGAGACATGCCATTAGACTCACCCGCTGTTAAACACCTAGATAGCACCACAGGGGAAATAATGAAGTCTGTCCAGCCACATCTTTCTCAAAGCAAAGGCTGAGTATCCCTGAAGTATCTGTTTCACTGAACTTAGGTAATTTCTCAGGCCATGGCTTGGATTTTGATGGAAATTAGTCAGTGGAAGCTCAAGGAAAATAGAGCAGAAAAGTGTGAATGGATAGCAAAACAGTAAACTTCAGGTTCAAACAAACACCAGGGGCCAGCAAAACACCTGCATTCTGAGATTATTGGTTGACCTCCTGTACAAGACTGAATGTCTGCCTTGAGGGAAAGGTGTGAATGAAAGTCATGCAAAGCTCTGAGCTGATGAGCTAGTCCTAAGAAGTGCAGAGCGCAACACCAATGAACTTACAGAGGACCTCAAGTTTTGCAGCCTGAATCACATTCTCTGCAGCTTCAAGTGCACTGCTTTCCATAACTTGAAGTGAATTCGTGTATGCTGCAGTCCCCAAACCCTGGATGCCAATCCCTTATTGACTGCAGCTCCATTACTGAGGACAGAGATAGGTTCTACAGCACCCAGACTACACTCTTTATATAGGCAGAATTTCCTAATAGGGACAGAGCAGTAGGCATCCCAGGCAAGGGGGATTTGTGATTTGTGGGGTAGGATGATAGATATTTATTGGGAACCTCTGGGTAGCTGACAGGAAAACTGTGTGGATAAGAGTACAAGAATTGCAAAGGTACAGTGAGGACAAAAGGCAGGAAGTCTCACACTTTAGGAGGATGATAACCATCCTCTTTATCCACCCAATTCACAGCCCTGTTATTACTGGTGTGCAGAAAGCAGATGACAACAATTTCTCTGGGTGATGAGTACATCCAGCAGTTCATTCTTTTGTCAGTCGCACAGAGAATTACTGTGCTCATTCCCCTGCTTCTATCAGTTGCATTGGCAGCTGATGGAACTGCAGATGATACAGCTTTTTATTATTCTTCCCATAAGATATCAAAGTAAAATTCAGGGAATATAGAACACCGTACACAAAAGGTTTAATAGATTTTTCCTGTTGCCATTCTTGCCTTTAAATCTTTCCACTCTATTCCAAATTATTATAGAATATTCTTTCTCCTTTATCCATGTAGATTCAGGCACATTTTGGTGCAATTACTACAAAAGATCTATAAAGGGCCTGAAGAAAATAATTCTATAAATGCATAGTATTATTATTGGAACATGGGGTTTCTTTACCCTGTTTATGTTAAGCTCCCATCCAAACTGTTCCCTATATGAAAGTTTTCTTAAGAAACCAAAATCATAACCTGCTTTTCAGGTAGATAATGAAAAACAGTGGTTGCAGAGCCAGCTGTTAGTTCCCAATTTTCTATATCCCAGTACTTCAAAATCTGCATCATTCTGGATATTTGAAGGAAGCGCAAACTTAATATCAAAGCAACAGGGGGTATGTGCATGACATAACAGGACAATAGGTCCTGGAAATAAAGGAAAAGCATGGTAGGTGTACCCTGGTATGTATTTCAGTTTTCTGGAGGTCTGCATTTAAATAAGACTTTTTGAAACACAGTCCTATATGACGTTCTCTTAAGTGAACATGGTTTAGAATACAGTGTTCTAAGATGGTTGCTAAGCATTTTGGAAAAGTACACTTCAAGCAATGATGACACAAATGTCAAACAGGACATATGTTTCAAGTAAGTTTTCCTGGGGTCTATCCCAGTCAGATATTCAATATTCTTGTTAATGACTTAGATGGTGGAAGAGTGAGTGTGTTTATTGCACCAGCAGTGTGATATGAGCTGCAAGGTTAGCTGTGATGGAGAACAAGGTTAGAGTTCAGCATAATTTTGGGACATTAAAGAAAAGGTCTGGAAACACTGGGTTCAATTTTCAGTAATGACAAGTGTAAAATTCTAGACAAACAATGGCAGCCAAATGGTTCAAATGCAGAGTGGGAATTGATAGTAGAGTGTAGCCCTGCAGAAGGGCATCTGGGGGAAGGTGGTTTCTAAATAAAACAAGCCAAAATCTTATATTGTGGCAAGAAAGGCAAAGAGCTCCCACTGGGGCATATGATCAGATGTCTAACTTGAGAGACCCAGGGAGAAGTTACTTGTGCTCCACTGATATATCTTCAAATTATTTCTGTGCTCAGCTTTAGGCATCCTCTCTTAAGTAAGGTGTAACATACCTACAGTTACGTACATTACAACTGGAGATCCAGAAGAGAAGAATAAGGATGATCAGAGGGCTAGAAAATATAGCTGATAAAGAAAGACTGAAAGAAGTGGAGTTATCAACTTGAGAGAGGACTAAAGGGAGGCTAGGACAAGAGTAGGAGTGACAAGCTTAGGGAACCAGCACTAAGGGACGTGGAGATCAGACACCAATGGCATGGTCTGGATGGCACAGGCCACCTGGGGAGTCTGTGAAGGCTCCCCACCACATGTTTTGTGGACACAACCAAAAAATAGTCCTCACTAATAACTGTCAGAAAGTATGAGATGAACAAGACCTGCTCCAGACTTTCCAAAACGTCATATGGGCACCATACTGTAGGGAAGCAATAGAAAAGTTTTTAGCATTTCTGGAAGGAGTGGGGGGATTAAACAAACAAAGATAATCTGCTGGATATTAATTTGGCCAGTCTTGAAGGCCATGTGCCTAGACCTCATCCAAAATTATATCCTCAAGAAAACCCAAAAATCAGTTAAAGTGAGAAAAGCTTAGTTTTAATGGAACTAAAATCAGAGCGCTTCACTTTATTAATTGGGAAAACTCTAAGCAACTAGGTCAGACAGTCTAGAAATACAAAGGTTTATATGCATTTCTTCCCCTGTCCACTGTGTCACTGCAGGCAGATCCTCATGCCCATGGCTGGTTCCAGCCAATTTTGACTTTTTGAGTAGTGGTAGATTCTTCCTAGTGTTCTCTAAGAAATTCCCTTTTCCCACTGATGCTTGCACGTCTGGTCCCTACCTAGGCAACAGCAACCACCACTTCTTTTCCATGAAGAGGTTTGAAGCCAACCTCTTCACTTCTTAATGGAACAAAATATATAACTGAAAAGACCCAAACAACACAAACACCATTCATCACACCTTCATGTTGAAAAGCATACTGAATTAAGATGACAGTAAACAAGGAGCAAGCCTACGTTTCTAGAGCGTAAGGCCAAAGAGAATCAGTCCTGTCATACAGACTAGACTCTTAAATAACATAATTCACTAAATTTCTCTGCAATATTTTTTATCCGACAGAAGCAGATTTTTTTTTCTTTTAAGCACCAAAATTCCAAATTAAAACTTTCAGCTGAAGAACCTGTGACATTTTTTAATACATTGTTCCAAAGATTAGTTCGCCTCGCTGCTGAAAATCTGCACTTAGTTTCTAATCTTCATTTGTCTTGCTTCACTTGTCATTCACTGCTTCCTGTGATATTTTCATGTGCCAGGTTCAAGAGATAAAAGTCAAAGGCTTTCCCACTATGTGAGTGCTGACAGGCTGTGATCAAATCATCTTCTAACTTCCTCTTTGGTAAACCAACTATTCTGAGTTACCTAGTATGGGACATGTTTTTCAAGTTGTTACTCATCCCTGTGGCTCCTCCATGAACCCTCTGTACTTTACCAACATCTTTAATAGCATTGCAGAAATAGTTGCATCAGTGGCACACATAAAAAAGGAAAAAAAAAAAAAAACCAAACCAGAAAAACCCCCAGAGCTTCATTTCCACTTAATACTTCCTAACAGATTTCTTAATCTATTTTGGCACTGTCATTATAGGGGGAACTTACATACCACCCACAAATATCTTGTCACTGGTTCCCATTTAGATAATGTTGCCTACATTCTCTCCCAGAGCTAACATACACTGTTGCACATATCTATATATTTAAATCAGATTGCTAAATCCATAATGCAGTCTCTTCACAGTCCAGCAACTCTCCAATATTTGTCTTATGAAAACTTCAGATACTAGCCATTTTTTTTTCCTAAGTAATTGAAGTAAGTGTCAAATGTTTTAGACTTAAGCTTAATGGAATGGAAATTGGAAAAGCATTTCAATGCCTGCTCCAAAATTTATAAAACTATGACAATCTTCAATTTGAATGATTACATGTCTGAATTTTCATCTTTTGTTTCTGACAAGTTTTTGTGTTTGCGCATCTCTGTGTGTGTGCATCTCTGTGCAAAGAGTTAGCCCAATAAGTTTTTGACTAATCCTTTTGACAGGACCGATATTGGTAGGATTTTTTTAAGTGTTGTTTTCGTAGTGTCAAAACTTGCCATTGACATTTTGATAAAGGAAACTGATTTTTCAGTTCAAGCAATTTTCAATGTTTATTTAGGAGATGTTTACAAACGTTAAAGCAGCTAATATCAGGAGGAAATATTTTAGATCAAAAATGCCTCAGAATTTAAAGAAAATAAGTTGATCAAAGGTGCTTTCAAAATGTTCATTCCTTGTAGGGTATTTCAGAGGTTTCTTTTCTTTCATACTCCTTTGAAACAGATGGCAATTGTGAGATTTCCTAAGGAACAAAAGATACTGTACCCAGCCAACTCTTACATTTGCACCTCGGTCGGTTTTCAAAGTGCTGTGGGCAGGTCACAAGGATAACAAACCCTCAGATGCTGCAAAACAGGAAGGAATTGTAAAACATGGTAGCAAAACAATGACTCATGCGGATGCCAAGCATTTGGGATGGTATGATTCACACGCCTTATCGTGCCTGCTTGCAGAACAACATCTCATGAGGGCAGAGAAACTCACTCAGCCAGCTGCCCACTTCCAGTTGCAAACAGGACATATCCGCTAATAGCAATTGCAAATAATGCTTACAGAAGAAAAGCACCATTGAACATACAGAGCACAGCCCTGTGCAACCTGTACCCCTGCTGCCCCTAAGTCTCCTTCCAGAGCCTTTTCAGCACTCTCTCAACACCAAGTGCTGCCAGGCTGCTGTGAAGACCCCACCAGATCCAATTCACCTTCCTTACCTGGGGACTTCCTGGAGTCCATAACTATCTCAAAGAAACCAGAATAAAACTCTACAGCTATTTTTTTCCAGCTCCTCAGGACCAGCAGCCTTGCCCCAATTTCCACAGCTGCAGCCAGCATTTTGTGTTGCTGAGCAAGAAAGCCAAGGGCAACAGTCCGGATGAGGAAGTCTGAACTGCTCCCAGCACCATGTGTACTTTCTGTTAACTCCAGCATAGCTGATAGGTCTTCTTGTTTGGTTTTTACTTTTCTTATTCCAGAGCTTCCTTTTCCACCCCACAGCACACTCAGAGGCACCACAGTCATTCTAAGTCTTCTCATGGATTCCTCCTTCAGCAAAACAGGAGACTTGGGCTCCTTCCTCCTCCTCCTTCTCCTTACCCATGCCTGCTTGAGTTTTCCAGACTGATAGTCTCATGGTGAGACTGCAAAGAATAAGGTTTTTAGACCAAGGTCACCGGAGTTCGTGCATGCAAGTCCTGCAAAACGTGCAGAGCAAGAGCTACTGCCTGGCAAATTTTTTCCTGCAGCTTGCATGTAGCCATACAGGCATAAAGAGCAGGTGCGATATGCTGCACAAAGCCAGCATGGTGGGAGATTTAACAGTGTCTGTGACTACCAAAGATGGAAGTCGGAAGTAGAGGCCCCGACTCCTCACAGTGATTTTTGCGTGATCAATGTGGTACCTCATGCCAGCACATGCAAGCCCACTGCTCTCTCCAGGCTCAGGAGGCCCTTTTCCTTTCCCCACACCCCTGATGGTGTAGAGGGACAACAGCCATGAAAGGGCTGGACTGTTTTTCCAATTAACAGTCATCTCAACTGCTTTTTTAGGTGAGAGGATTTGCTTATCTATCTACTTTCTGCATACAGCAAAGCAAATCATTGCCAAGGAGGGGTGAGAAAGAGGGGGTTTGGTAACACAACTCCGGGAGCAAAGCACATCTTCACAGGGTTTGCAGAGCTCGGTGCTGGGTATGGTGTACATGCTGTTTTCAGCCAGGGTCCGGGGAAGACAGTGGTCTTTTACAGACCATGTTATCAAGTTCAGTGCTGATGAGGAACTGTGTGGGTGGTAAGGGGTAGCAAAAGTTCCTCTTTTCACAGTTGGCCAATCCCACCAACCTCATGAAGACAGAACTGTCCCCAGTGATTTAATATTTACCACGGAAGTCCTACGTGTTGTGGTTCTGCTCAGTGCCAACTCTTCTCCCTGAAGGTTGTTCTCACCATCCCTCAAGCGCTTCTTCCACCTGAAAATTTTAAGTCCACAACACATGAAAGTAGCCAAGTATACTGCTTATTTTTCCTGCCTTTTTTTTTTTTTTTCATGAATGGTGATACATTTCCTTGTGTTTTCCACTGCCTGTAGACTGTGCTTCCTCCTCCTTCTTTCAAGGATCCTGTATCCACAGCGATCTGTGAGAATGAGTCCTGTTAGTATTGTCATGTGCTTGAAGCAATTGCAAAAAATTATGCAAGAGGCAGCTCCATGAACAATTATACTAGATACAAGGGGCAAGCCTAGAGGCCCACTTTTAAGAGTTTCCCCTGTGTATCACTGCAAATTTTTGGGCTTCAGATGTGTGTGTCTTCAACTCAAATGAAGAAGAGAAATCTAGAAATGAGTAACTAAGGCTCACTGTCATCAAATCATACATAGCTCTACACATGCAAATAATTGCTAAATATCAACAATTTTTGCTACATCACAAAAGCACCATCCTTCATGCAATTATCTTATAAGCATCTTGTGAGGGTCTGTCTTCTTTTTTTCCCTATATGTTTTTTGCATTCATCCAAATATTTGGATTTTGCCAATGAATGAAACTCTCCCAGATGTGAAGTTTTCTTCTAGATAGACAAAATTATTGATTCAGATCAATTCTGCAACAATAGCTTAGCTCAAGATTCAGACAATACTTGTGTGGCTGACTTTCCAAATCTGCTTCTGGTGGAACCAGAAAATAATGCAAGAAAAGGTATTAAAATGAAATTAACCAGACACCTATAAAAATACTGAATTTCAGCCACGATAATGTTTGGCTGAGCATCTGACTCTATGCATACATATGAAGAGCTTCCTAATGAGTAATTGGTGTTTTCAAAATAAATGTCTTGCAGCTGCATTTTCCATGAGGAGATGGGGCCATGGGCAATTTTAAGAGATCCTTTCTGTGATCTCAGGAAATAGCCCATGCATTTCAGAAGATAGGTGGTTTCAGAAGCATTACAAATTAATTAGGAGGTCTACCCCTTGTCTCTCACAGTAAGATTCAAAGAATGACCTCAATAACTCAGGCACAAAGGAAACTGAGGACAATGCTAAAAAAGTCCCATTAATTCACATAGTCCATACTGAGAGATGGGTCTAGCTTCTTATGTCCTTTTTTTTGATTTTACAAATACATATCTGTCAGAGCAGTAGACCTAGGAATATGTTGGATGTTTTGACCAGTTAGAAAAATATATTAAAAAGCATTATCCCTGAGACTGTCAGGAAAAAAACAACATCTGCCTTTCTTGACAATTTGTGTCTGAGGCTTCTTCTCATGGCATGTCTATTTTATTTTTAACTATTGGTAATACCTTTTAGTAATTGCACTGCAGAACCACGTGCCCTGTAGGAAATGCAGGTATAAAAACCCTCAAGGCTTAGTATTTGCTTAGATTGGCATAAAACCAGTACAACAGCATCATGGTCTCAGCTGATCTGTATCAGATTAAAATCTGGACTACACAATACTTTGCACTGTCTCACTCGCTCTTGTGATCAGACGAGGTGAGTGCCTTCAAAGAATGTCATTAAACATGACCGCATCTAGGACATAGCATGGCTGGCCTGTGACTCAGCTTAAACTATGCCTTTTCTGCACAAGAACAAGACTTGCAGGTTGCTTTTGTTGAATGGGCTCACTGAGAAAGGACTTCATTTTTTTCAGTAAATAACATATCGGCACAGAACAAATTTACAGTCTGATCCTTGGCTCACTGTAAATTTGGCACCAGGCTTTCCATAACCACTAGCCTTCTGACTAGCCTTAATTTCTCCTTCTTCTCCCTCAATATTTGCATCCTGTGTTAAAAGCTGCCTCACCTGCTTCTAACCGAGTCCCTCATCATTACCCATTAGTGCTTTGAAACTGGAATGTCTCCTCCCAGCACAGAGAGGGACAGGAGATGTGGTGGGAGCCATTCCTCCAAGCGTAGTTTCCCATGCCCTGGGCGCCTGTTGCTGGTGCAATGATGGGCATGCTGCCATGTGGCCAAAAGCCACAGACACTCCCTTCCCCTCAGCACCCACTTTCCACTGCACCTGAGCTTTTGTAAATTGAGATTTGTTGAATTTGCAAGGTTATCATGTCTATAATCAACCCCCAGAAATCAAGCTTCTGTCTAAGAGGCTGGAGTAAATGACAGTCATTATAACTATTAACCACGATAACCACTTCCCTGACTAACCACACACATGAAAGTTGATTTATCAAACACCTGCCCGTTTTCAGCTGCTGAAATACATGCAATGCTATTCCCACCACTGTGGGTTTTCAGAAGGGTTGTTCATTGGTACTAGTACGCAAAGGGTGTGTCACCTTGAACATTTGCATTTGGGGCAAAAAAGACATGCGTTAAGCTGAATTCAGCTGTCTACTGCCAACTAGTTTTCCCTGGATGAAATTCAGCATTGAATATAGACTGAGACAGACACAAAGACAGTCAAGAACAGGTACAGACATGACAGGAATATACAAAATTTCTGTGAGTGGCACATTTGGGCAACCAGTCAGCAAGTACAGCAGGGAGGAAGGTCAAGAAACACTAGCTAGCTAGCTCTCAGACTGAATAGAAAGTGTAATATGCACTATCCAAATATAATGAATTCAAACAAATGCCTTGTTACACTCAATGTATCTCATGGGTCTAGTTTTTACTGCTTTAGGAAACAATATTGTATGTGCTTTCTTCCTCTTCCTATGTTTTGGATTTGCAATCTATTTTGGATTTAAAGACAGTCCTGGGATTTTTCTTCCTGTTACTCACAATAATTAAATACTGTTTATGTACTTCAGAGTGGAAAGATTTCCAAATTACTTTTTCCTTTGATTATCAATCATTACCTGCCGGAGATTTTGTCTTTTTTTTCCTTTTTCTTTTTTTTTGGGGGGGTGGATGTTCATGACTCAGTCCTTTCTTTGTGTACATCTGGTTGCTCCTTCCTAACTTGCATGACAGGTTTACCTTTCACTCCTACGATTTTTGGCACTTGTCCTTTAAAGCTTGTTTTTTCTCCCTGTGTTTCTGTCTTCTCCTTGGGCAATAAAATCAGTTCTGTCATCCTGTTGATTCTATCCATAAGCATCTCTGACCTAGCTTCTGTTCCAGACAGATTAAGTTTTGGTCCCTTTTTCGTCTTGTTCCTGACACTCTTCTCTGCCATTCTTAGTATCTTTACCCACTCATCCATAGATGACATGTTTGGCTTATTCTGCTCTGAAGATACAGGCCATGGCTTCCTTCATTCTATTTTCGCTTGGTCCATTGCCCTCCATCCCTTCCTTTGTTGGAGCCTTAAGTCTTAATTTGAATACTGAAGATCCCTCCTATATGATCTTTCTCTGAATTTCCAAGGCCATTCAAAACGCTAAGTCACGATAATATTCCAGGCATACAATTTTCTCCAAGTCTGTTCTGTTAGCTCTAACCCCACTATAAAATTATCCCAGCTTCCTGTTCCAAGAGTTTTCCCAGCACTGTTATTTACCTGCTTTTCTCTCTTATTCAGCCATTTCTCACCCAATGCACCTACCCTTTCTGTGATGCAAACTGCCTTGCTCATTTATCCACAAGCGTCTTTCGCAGTTTTTCACATGTAGCTTCCTCATTAAGATGAGATCTGAGAAAGTAAAAGCATTGTACACATGACTCACAATCAATAACCTTGGACATACCATTAAAAACTTGCATAATTTTTTGGTTAACCCTTTGCCTTGATTTTCCATTTGTTCTCTGGCTGTTTGGGCTACAAGGGCTCAGCCCATGGCTTTCATCAGCCTCCAAGAGTGCTGCTTCTCCAGAGTCCCCCAGGGTGTAAATCACCTGTATAGCCATAAGGGGTGGCAGCATACTTTTACACACTGGAAGAGTTTGGACCTCTTCCTATGCAGTTCTGCAGTGCCAGATACACAGGATCCACACCTGTGTGTGGCTATTTTAATCCAGCTAATAAAGAATAAATATAAATAATTCAGATTACTTAACAACTGTCCAACTCAAACCTGTGTACATATCACTTAGGTGTGATTACACCCCACTTATTCTGGAAAAAGACTCATGTGATGCAAACTGTAGGCAACTCCAGCATTAAAGAGTTTTTATTTAGGTCATTCAGTCATTGAATGTTTCAGTTTCCAGATTTGTATAATATTTTTCATTCTCACGTGTTAAAAGAGAATGTAAAACAGGAGATCATGACCCACGGGTTTTCCCTGCTGATGTTCAATGGCTAACTGGAAAACATTGTTAGTTTATTTACTGGGTATGGAAAACCTTTTTAACTGAACTGCTGAACACAGGTGCTTTGGCTGTTTAGGCCCATTCATACAGTTCTAAGCTTTAGATAAACACATGAGGAAAGGGGTTCCTTGAGACTCAAGACACCAGGATCCTAGTGCAATGAGTGATTGCTCGTAACATGCCTTATATCTTCTGTCCTTCCTAAAAGATCATGCACCCATAGGCAGAATCAAGGAAATCCAGACCTGGCAAGACAAAATTTCTGAAGCCAGAGGTAGCCAAAACCTCTTTATATATCATAAAGAAAAATATACAGTGAAATAACTCCCTAAAAATAAATGTTTTATAAGCTAAATCACAGGATACCACTAAAAATCCCCAAATTATTCTCATTCCTCCTTGTATTACCTGTTTGGAGGATCATTCTTTTATACTTTTGAGGACTTAGCAAATCTTTTAAATATGTTAAACTTCCTCTCTCCTCCTGACTGTTTTTTTCCACTGAAGCCTCTGGATATTTGTCTCTCAATAATGATACAAACGGATGCAGCCACCCACAGCCTTGTGGTCAGTCATTCAGTGTCATTCTTCACTTCTATGAATGCCTACATGTTATGACCCCTTTCTAATCCCATTTCCTAATTAACTGTAATGTCTGATTAGGAGCGGACTGCTAAGTTTAGCTAAGGAGAAATTATGAAACATGTAAGCAGGAGAAAAACTGCCATTGATACTCTAAGTCAAAAGCTGCAGTGTTGGTAGCTGAAGAATCAGTGTTAAGAGGAGAAAAAAAAAGGGTTGCATGCAGATTTTCTGTATATAAATGTCTGTCTTGTTTGGCCTTACATATTTCAGCTTCAGATTACTCAGGAGTTTGTTTAGGCTGTGTGACCTAACAGTGGCAGGCTTCATTAGTCCATCTAGTGGTAACGGATATCAGATTTCTCATTAACAGTGGCCAAAAATATACTCAGTCCCACCAACACACATGGGAGGAGCAACCTTTTAGTGCCTTTGAAAGAAAGGGCCACCCACTTGAAACTAATGAATCCATAAATCTTGATAAATGATTTGTGGCCTCCAATTCTGTGTTGACTACTTCTGTACTTCTTTCACTAATTAAATAGCATAAATAAATAGCTAGAAATGGCTGGGGAAAATGCGCAGAGGCTGTCTTCCCAAACCCAATAGTCTTTGGTCAAGACCAAGTCTGGGCAGACTTTGGTAGCACATGCTGATGTGATACCGGTGCACTGCATAAATGCTGCTGCCAGCTCTGGGATGAGATCTCATAAAGCAGAAGTAAGAGTGCCACATGCTGTTTTCTGCCTCACCATCAGCCGCCAGTCACCCTTCACCCCAACATGATCTTGATCTAGACTTGTGCCACCACCGCAGCAGAGTGCACATGTTCTCCCCTCCGATGTTTGTGCCAAAAATTCCTGAATCTCTACAGAAGAGAGGTCCTGGGTGCAGAGATTAAGGCTGAAAACCTTGTGCTCACAGACAAAACCACAACATCGAGTCAGAAAGTTTCTCATTATGCAACGTTCGCCTCAAATACTTGAATACGCAAGGTTGCCCCCACCATGTCATAGATCCTTCTTTTGAATAAATAGACTCCACTTCAGCCCCTCTACCCTCTGCCAGGTGAAATGCAGCAGAAATAAGAAGACTCTCGACTGTCCTGCACTTCCCAGTTCACTGAAGTCTGAGCAAGCCAGGTGCTTTGTGAGACATTCACACCCTTCATGACTGAGAGCATGTACAAAGGCAGCTACTGTGGAAATCCCCCTATTACCTCCCCGGAGGTGCCACTGTGCCCACGCCAAAGGCATTGCAAATCTAGAGGACTAAATGCATGCTGAGTTCATTTGGAAAATTCTTACCCTCCTACCCAAAGGCAGAATGATAACTGGCTGGCAGAGGGAAGGGGTGGGGGTAAGGGTCTTCTGCAAAAGTAGCAGCGTGCCAGAAAGACTATTTGTTCTAGAGCAACAGACATCACTGGAGTGAGGACAGTGTTTTGACTGCAGAGAAGACCTGAGGAACAGTCTGTTTCATGGAAGGTCTTAGAATCAAGTAGTGGAGGATTTGAACAGGCACTTGCTTATAAAGGTACAAATGAAATAGAGCTGGCAAGAATTCAGATTGGGCATGGTTGGAGGCATAACCACTGTCTGCATGGTAATCTTATTATTTGTGTTACAAAAGCATGTAGCAGTCCTAGTTAGCATTAGCTTACCTTTGCTCTGGGTGTTATTACATATTGTCTGGGTCCCTGCCTTGAAGAGATGATAGTGCTGTTACTATATCTGTATTGGATGAGAACCAGTTGACCAAAAGCATGTCAACAACAAAATGAACACCAGTATTTATTCAAATAAACTGTAAAGATTCACTCTTGTGGTATTCCTAACATCTTTAAGACTATATTCGAAAGTGTGCAGAGGAGGGAACTCCTTTTTTTCTGGGAGAGCACCACAGCCAAAAATAAGGAACTGTGGATGCAGAATGGCTTGCAATCTACATTTTATGTATAATTTGTTCCAGTAGAATGTGTTTAAGTGCCTAGGGACACTAGGACACTTCAAAGTATTGTAAATAGTGTAATTCACATTATTACATTTGCCTAGTTGTTGAGGGAAAGGCTGTGGATGTTGTCTATCTGGGCTTTAGTAAAGCCTTTGACACTGTCTCCCACAGCATACTCCTAGAGAAGCTGGCAGCTCATGGCTTAGACAGAAGTACTCTTTGCTAGGTAAAAAACTGGCTGGATGGCCAGGCCCAAAGGGTGAACAGATTTAAATCGAGTTGGTGGCCGGTCACAAGTGTTGGTTCCCAGGGCTCAGTATTGGGGCCATTTCCGTTTAATATCTTTATCAATGACCTGGACAAGGGGATGGTAGTTTGCAGATGACACCAAATTGGGCAGGAGTGTTGATCTCTTTGAGGGGAGGAGGACTCTGCAGAGGAACCTGGACAAGCTGGACTGAATATACTCCCATAGCATTATCCTGGAGAAGCTGGCGGCTCATGGCCTAGACGGATATACTCTTCGCTGGGTTAAAAACTGGCTGGGTGGCCGAGCCCAGAGAATGGTGGTGAATGGAACTAAATCCAGTTGGCGGCCGGCCACAAGCGGTGTCCCCCCGGGCTCAGTTCTAGGGCCAGTCTTGTTTAATATCTTTATCAATGACCTGGATGAGGGGATTGAGTGTGCCCTCAGCAAATTTGCAGACGACACCAAACTGGGTGGTAGTGTTGATCTGCTTGAGGGGAGGAGGGCTCTGCAGAGAGACCTGGACAGGCTGGATCGATGGGCCGAGGCCAACTGCATGAGGTTCAACAAGGCCAAGTGCCGGGTCCTGCACTTTGGTCACAACAACCCCATGCAGTGCTACAGGCTTGGGGAAGAGTGGCTGGAAAGCTG
>NW_009258669.1:6790582-6798272 GCF_000687185.1 Egretta garzetta | reverse complement strand
ATAGTGTGGCCAGCAGGAGTAGGGCAGTGATCGTGCCCCTGTACTCAGCACTGGTGAGGCTGCACCTCGAATACTGTGTTCGGTTTTGGGCCCCTCATTACAAGAAAGACGTTGCCTTGCTGGAGCATGTCCAGAGGAGAGCAACCAAGCTGGTGAGGGGTCTGGAGCACAAGTCTTAGGAAGAGCAGCTGAGGGAACTGGAGCCATTCAGTCTGGAGAAGAGGAGGCTGAGGGGAAACCTTATCGCTCCCTACAATGACCTGACAGGAGGTTGTAGTGAGGTGGGTGTTGGTATCTTCTTCCAAATAACTAGCAATAAAACAAGAGGAAACAGCCTCAAGTTGTGTCAATGGAGGTTTCAGTTGGATATTACAAAAAATTTCTTTACTGAAAGAGTGGTCAAGCATTGGAACAGGCTGCCCAGAAAGCTGGTGGAGTCACCATCCCTGGAGGCATTCAAAAAATGTGTCAATGTGACATTTTGGGACATGGTTTAGTAGACATGGTGGTGTTGGGTTGACAGTTGGACTTGATGATCTTGGAGGTCTTTTCCAACTTTAATGATTGTATAATTCTATTGTAATGTCAATTATTCTTTGCATGTAAATGATTAATAAAGTTTTTGTTTTACAGCAATTTGGACACAGTAAGTTTTCTGTATATTTTATGACATGTGATGACCTCCTGCTATGTAGTATACCAGCACTGAAACCAGAGAAGACAGCAGAAATTAAATAGATGCATGGTATTCTATTTATACTTTTTTTTTTTTTTTCCACATCATGTGGCAAAGTTAATGCCATGCTTTGGTTATGTTTTCTGAAGTATCCTACCTCATCAGTTCCTTTTTCAGTGTTGACCTGCCAGTAGAATTCTGTGTGAAAGGCTGTGTCCTTAACTTCCATTATTTTGCTTGGTTTTGTAGAAAGGAAGGGAATAGCCACGTTAAGGACTGTGGTTGTACAGGCCCACATAACATCAATGCTTAAATGTCATCAATTTTGTACCGTTTCTCAGAGCTGAAACACGTGAGGTGATAAAGATTTGGCATTCTTTAAAAAGCAAAGAGATGTTTTCCCATGTAAGACTCAGTATGACTTTTATTTTGCACTTTTATAATTTCTAATTCATACCTTTAAAAATTACCTTCTCACTTTGTCACTCTGAAATCCAATGAGACTGTTTTCTAGTCAGACAACTTCAAATCCCAGGTTATTCCCACACGTTGCAGCTTAGCTTTTTGATAACTTCAAATTGTTTGAACTATTTATTTCTCCAAGTACTCCAGGTGGACTCCAACTTTCTTCAAAAAGGACTCTTTCTTTTATTTCAAAAAGACTTTTCTGGATTCTTTTTTTTAAGTTAAAAGATACCTCTATAGAGAAAAGATGCTCAGTCGTGATGTTGTTAACCTCTGCTCCCCCACTAACAGATGTGGGTTTAACCACGGTTACTCATACTGTTACCTCCTGCAACTCTCCCCACTTTGGCTTGGAAACAACTGCTGCAAACATGCTCTGACAGTACATTTCAACAGACCTAATTAGCAACCTGGGCCAGTGTGGGAATATTACAGCTCTTCCAGGAGCAGCCTCCCTTTCCCATGCGGTCTGCACACAATCCAGGTTCTACCCTTGTCCAACAAAGGTCTCAGCTTTGCAGAGGCACTGTACTCCACAATCCCACTGTGCTCCAAGAGGTGAATGCTAGGATATCTGCCAAGTAAACTGTGCTGCTACTACTCTCGGAGAAGCCAGAATGAGACTAAGTGTGCAGCTTGCTTCAACAGGCAGTCATGGATGGTTTAAAACTCCCTGCACTTTTAACAAGAGTCAGTCTTCCCAAGAATAAATTGGCTTGGTTCTCCTGACCAGCCATGAATTTATGTCGGAGGGGGGCAACTCTCCAGAAGAAAAGGATTGAGGTCTTGGAAGAAACTCAAGGTCTGAAGATGTTTTGAGTCACTCTTCTGGCTGCTTACTACTGCTGTGTGGGTGTCTTTTTGTGCACTGACCAAGTAAATACCTCCTTTTTAAACTTGAAATCTCAAGAGGGAAATAGTTCCTGCCTCCAAATCAAGTTTTCAACATAGAATACAAAGTCCCCAACCTAGTCGGGGCAATCAGGTATCTTTTTGACAAAGGATTATTCTTCTCAAAACCCATCAACCACATCAATTTACCCATAAAATTAGACCTGATAATAGGCACAGTGTAGACTTTCACACTCTGTAAGTAGTTTGAGACACCTTCTGACACAAATCTTTATTCTTGGTTACAAACTGGGTCTTTCCCTCCATAGTGACTCAAAATAACATCTCCTGCCATGGTCAAATAGGAAGAATGGTGTCAACCATTTGGTTCTCAATATTGGTGTCACTGACTCAAGAGTATTATAGAAAACCCTTACTGAGAGGGAGGAGGGGGAAATAGAGATTAAAATGTTAACTGTGGAAGCTCTCAGGATGACAGTTTGAAGAATTTCTGTGGGGTTTGGTTGTTGTGTGAAACCTCATCTGAGCAACACACTGTCATACATACAGACCTGCATCCTGGGACATGCATACCTTTAATGTGCTGTTTTATATAAAACCAGAGATATGCACCATAAAGCTCTTATCTGCTTATTTATTGGCTATAGTTATATATTCCTGTGTCCCTGAGAACACATCACACAATTCATGATTAATCAGATGGCGAAACGTTAGGTAAACATTTCTATTTATTACAATAACCTTGAATTACATTGAACTTACTGACAGATTAAATAATAAAATGTACTCACCTTCGTCCTTTACCTCATCAAATTACAGACTACTTTTAAACCTCCAGCCAATATTTCCTGGAACAATTTCTTTTACGTGTCTCTAGTTCTGCCCACGAACGTGGCCGCAAAGCACCGGCTAGTGGAGCTCTTCGCTCTGCTGCTGGCAGCACCAGTGCCTTGCAGGCTCTGCGGGGGGAGCAGAGAGATGTCCGGGGCTGACTTTCTCCATCCCGCTGCTGAGGGCAAGCCAGAGCATTTGGGGATGAATTTGCTAGAGCAGCATGCACAAGAGAGTTTCAGCAAGAGAAGGGAAATTCCCTATGTAAGGCACTTGGAGCTGTTAGCCATTGCTGGCCTCCTCCCCAGGCGTTGCCTCCCCTCTTGGTCCATTTGCTCACCACAGGCAGGCTGCCTGGGAGCAAGCTGCTCACCATAACAGTATGCACGATGTGGGTGGAGAGGGCTGCTGCTCAACAGCACGCAAGGGCTCAGAGGGTTTAGAGAGTCAGCTGGCCACTCAATCTAGTATGCTGATTATTTTTTTTTTCCCAGAAGCTGGACAACTTCTTTCCTTTTGTCACACGCTACAGAGTGGTAGATTGCAAGGACACTGGGGAATTTTGCTGTTTATTTTGAAGGTGTATATTAGGTTTACCACAGCTGAGAGGCATGCAACTTAGCTTCTGTTGTAGCTTCTGTCTGTTCTTGGGCCTCTGTGTTTGTGTAAGTAAGTGGGAGAGGAGAGGGGAAATCTAGAAAGAATTCTCCCCTCAGCTGTTTGATTTATAGAACTTTGGCTTCTGCTCTTCAAAAGAGAAAATTGGTCAGGTCAAGCAGAGGCACACTGCCATCCACCCACGCAGATTTCTCTTGCCTTTTTATTTTGTATGCACAGCAGTAACTGCACTTTTAGCTAGAGGAGACGAAATAGCAAAGCAAACAGGCTGAGTAAAAGTTTATAAGAAAGTGTCAAAAGCTTTTTAAAAATTTGAATTAAAAATTCCACTCCCTTATCTTTGAAGTGAAATAACTCATTTAAGTTACACTAGCTCTTCTTTTACCATTAAAATGAAATAATGCAATCAACCCCCCATGAAACAGGTTGAGAGTTGTCTGCTTGATAACTGTAGAAGCACCAAAACTCCTGATAAACAAGTATCTGTTTTCACTGAGTCTCAAGTTCAGGCTCACTAGGAAGTAAAATTTCCCTTTACACAGGATGAAATAAGGAAATCATCAGTTACCTTAGCAACCCTTCAAAAAAAAACATGAGCACCTATCCAAAGGGCAACTAATCTAATTATAAATTATTGTAAAGGTTATGTGAACGACAGTAGCAAGGGGAAGCCATGATTCATTATTTTAGTCTATGGGAAACAGTATTGCCATTGTATTCCTGCATGGGCTGTTCTGCCGCTGCTTTCTGTGGATCGTCTGCCAAGGGCTCCACTTTGCCTCCCGTGGCTGACTGAAATGGGTCTACTGAAAAACCTGACCCGGGCTCACTGAGAATCCAACCCTTTACCTCTACTGCCTTGCAGGTTTCACACACTGGAGAGGCTGGAGCCCAAAGCAGGCATTTGCTTGTTCAGTCTTGTGTGTTGCTCCTATCATGAAACTTTTCAAAAAAATTTAAAATCCCTCCACCCAAGCACTGCTCAGAGCTGCCTACCCTTAAAATCTGCATTTTAATAGCTGCAGAGGTGATGCACAGCGATGTGTATTTATACCACAGCTACCATTTAATACCACTTAACGTATAGAGTGGTTTTGGCTAGCATTTCATGACAGGTTGGACATGTGGGACCAAGGAAAGAGTCCTGCTCCCCAGTACTGTTCTGAAAACACCGTATGCTCCTCATCAGCAATTTTACCCTCAATTTACCCCACAGTCAAGTGTGAGCACTCTGGAGGTTGTGTCTCGCAGAGCAGAAGAGGTCTCACCACAGCTTTCAGCTTTCAGCTTTGCTACATGTTTTATTAGAAAGATGTAGGGTCCCCAAATGATGCTGTCTGAGTGGTGGAGAGCAGACACAGTGAAGAACTGGGATGGGTGGCAAAGGGGAAGGATGCCAGCCTAAGCTTCATTGTTTTCTAAACATGATCCTTACTTAACAGGAAGAAACACAGGAACTTACAGGTTACATCTCCCTTAAACTGTTTCCTGTACTCCTAAATTAATGAGAAAAATCCTTTCCTTGCCAGGTTGCTTAAAGCAGCTAAGAGTCACTGTGAAATGAGTTGGACATCTTCACCCAGTTATTCAGCCTGCCCTTCCTGAAAAGTCATGAACGCAAACTGTGACCCTAATAGAAGGCCTGCTGGGCATGAATGCTGGGTCAGGTTTTATTTATAATGGCATGACCCTTTGTTTTTCCTGGGATGGCACTGGTTGTGCGAACCACCCTGGGTTTCCAAGGTGCCAAGGAGACCCTACCATTCCCTAAAGCAGGCAGCAGCTGTGCCCAGCCCTCAGCCTTGGGACTTCCTAGAGAAGCTGGCTGCTCATGGCTTAGACAGGCATACTCTTCACTGGGTAAAAAACTGGCTGGATGGCCAAGCCCAGAGAGTTTTGGTCAATGGAGTTAAATCCAGTTGGCAGCCAGTCACAAGTGGTGTCCCCCAGGGCTCAGTTCTGGGGCCAGTTCCGTTTAATATCTTTATCAGTGACAAGGGGAGTGAGTGCACCCTCAGGAAGTTTGCAGATGACACCAAACTGGGCAGGAGTGTTGATCTGTTCGAGGGGAGGAGGGCTCTGCAGAGGGACCTGGACAGGCTGGATCGATGGGCCAAGGCCAACTGTCTGAGGTTCAATAAGGCCAAGTGCCGCGTCCTGCACTTGGGTCACAACAACCCCATGCAGCGCTACAGGCTTGGGGATGAGTGGCTGGAAAGCTGCCTGGAGGAAAAAGACCTGGGGGTGCTGGTTGACAGCCGGCTGAATATGAGCCAGCAGTGTGCCCAGGTGGCCAAGAGGGCCAACGGCATCCTGGCCTGTATCAGGAATAGCGTGGCCAGCAGGAGCAGGGCAGTGATCGTGCCCCTGTGCTTGGCACTGGTGAGGCTGCACCTTGAATGCTGTGTTCAGTTTTTTAGTCTGGAGAAGAGGAGGCTGAGGGGAGACCTGATCGCCCTCTACAGCTACCTGAAAGGAGGCTGTAGGGAGGTGGGGGTCGGCCTCTTCTCCCTGGTAACAGATGATAGGACGAGGGGGAATGGTTTGAAGCTGCGCCAGGGCAGGTTTAGGCTAGACATTAGGAAAAACTTCTTCACCGAAAGGGTTGTCAGGCTCTGGAATGGGCTGCCCAGGGAAGTGGTCGAGTCCCCATCCCCGGAGGGATTTAAAAGATGGGTAGACAAGGTGCTTAGGGACATGGTTTAGTAAGAATGGCAATGTTAGTTAAACGGTTGGACTTGTTGATCTTAAAGGTTTTTTCCAATCTAAATGATTCTATGATTCTACCCCGTGCTGCTGAGCTTGGGGAGTACCCTAGCGACATCCCGGTGGGATGCTGGATGTACTCACCAACCTTCACACCACCTGCTGTGCTCTCGAAGGAAATCCCAGAGAGTCTGAGAGACGCTGCCTTTCATACGCCTCGGTCTCCAGCTATGTGCCAGCCATGTGTTTTCTCTCTCGAGTGTCACTTGCCATCTGCCACCATACTGTCTTTGGCACATATGCCACTGATTGCCAAACTTGCTGCAGGAGACAATTTCTGGGCTCAGGCTATGAAAAACTTTTCTGGGAAATCCCTGGAATCCCACTAGGTCTGCTGCATTGCATCAGTACAGCCACACACAACCCTTGGTTAGAAGCTGGGAGAACATGTGTGTGAGATAGAGAAGTTGAGAGGATGGCTCTCCACTGCCTTCACACAGGAGTGAGCTGTTTTTACCTGAGCAAAATGAAGGCAAAAGCACATTGTGCTGGTGTGGTAGAATTTTACATTGGTTTTCATGGGTGCAGTTGAGAGGAAGCAAACTAGACGAGACATAAAGGCAGTATGCTAATCTGCCTTCAGGGAAAAGCAAAAGGGTCTGTCGGTGAGAGCATAAAAAAGAAACCTGGGCTGGAAAGGACTCAGTAATTTTCAGTTTCAGTGGCTTGGGGACTGCTTTCTTCATTCACCTCCCACTCCTGGAAGGCAATTCTCCCACCTCTGGGTTTCCTTAGCACCCCAAAGAGCCAGAAAGACCACTCCCAAAGCAGCCTCTCAAATGTCAGTGGAAAAGAGAGTGACACACTTATTCTCAAGCAGCACAAGCGAGGATCCCCCTGCCCTTTTGCCTCAGCTCTGGAGCCATCCAAGTCATTAAAGGAAATTTCAGACTTTTCTGGCACTGCCTGAACAAGGAGCTGCAAATAGTTTCTGCAAGCAGGGTATCAGCCTTGCTTCAGCAAGATATTTATTATCCAACATTACAAACGGGAAACGGAGGTACGGGGGAGTTGCAAGGTCACACAGGAAACGTGCAGCTCAGCTGGAAATAAAAACATGGGTCTCCTGACTACTGTGACCAACAAGCTCTTTCCTTTCCACAGTAACAAAGGCTACTCTGCAAAACGTCTTTCATTTCTCTGACAGGGCAGGAGTGCTTTGTCCGCGGAAATTTAAATGATTTTTTAATTCTGTCCTTTTAAGAAAGCTGTTCAGAAAGTGTTCAAAAAGGAAAATCTCAGCTCTAAAATTCTTAAATCTGCATTGGAGGTGTGTTTCAGAATTTCTCAGTTGTACTTCGGACAACCAGATCTCTACTGCTTTCAAACTGTTTTAACCCCATGCTGTGATGTCTCAATATTAGCAGTAATTTAACTGATAGCCAGCAGGAGGAGAAACAGACCAACGTGTGATCTTCCACAAACGAAATATAGCTAAAATGATTTTTATTGACAGATGAGATTAATGGGAGCTTGGGGTGG
>NW_009258669.1:6767315-6790473 GCF_000687185.1 Egretta garzetta | reverse complement strand
CAGATCTGCAGTGGAGGACTGTTGGAGCTTCTGGGTTCTGCTGGTATCTCCAACGCTCTTCTAAAGCATATGGCTGGCCATCCATGGCTTTCAGGCATGTTAGGCTGCACATGCATACTCCACTTGAGCACTCTGGGTTTGCAAAGTGCTTATTAAGGATCAAATATATACAAGTGGTGTCACACCTCTCCACACAAGTTTTATTTTGCTCTTCTAAGACCCACTTGGCTGCTCTGCATTGCTGCAATGCCTTTGGTGGCACGCCATAGCTCCTGATCACTCTCAGCCCGAGTGGCATCAGACAAAGGGAGCTGTGAGGAGGAAAGCGGAAGTTTTCAACTGTACAAAAGTCACGTAGGAGCTGAAAGACTCGGGAGTTTCACGGAGATTGGCACCCTTGGTTTTGCGTAGGCCGCTGTGATTCAACCATCAAAGCCAGCGGTTGTACAATCTGCTGCTACATAGAGGCATACAGCAAATTCCTTTAAAAGGGTGCGGCTGGGCAACAGGGATGGAGGTTTCTTGCTTGTCTTGTCAGGACTTCAGAAGCCAGGGTCAGGTGAAACCCTGCAGAGGCACAGAAAGCCCTCGCCTTTCCCGGCAGCTGCTGAGCGCAGTGGGGACGGGAAAATCCCCCAGCCTGCGGAAACGGGGGTGAGAGCCCCTTCCAGAGGGAACTGGCAGTGAATCTACAGCACCACTCACTCCTGTTCCAGACCTTTCCAAAACCTCAAATTAATTGTGCATGAAGCAGTGCACTCCTTGGCAGAAATGGGACCTTTTTCGCCTGTGACAACCATCTCCCCTTGGCATAGCTTGGTCTTAAACAAAGGTGTTTCATTTAAGGTTACCAGTTTCCTTCAGTGTGGGGTTGGGGCTTTCTTTCAGTTCCTTCACACTGAGATAGCTTTCTGTGGCAAGATAAAAAAATTAAATAGGACAAGGATATGTTGTATCATCATTAAATTAGTCTGGAGGGTTCAGCAAAGTCCATGGAAGTACACCCTGAAACTGCTATATAAGATCAAAGTGAGAACACACACTAGGATGAAAAATTCAGTCTTCACTTCTAAGCCTAGCAATGAACTATCTCTTCCAAACTGTAATAAAGAAGATGGGTTGCTAGGATGTAGGGGGAATTATGGGCTTGTGCTCCCAACGTCTTGTCTGAATCACTGACATCCACTGCAAACAAGAGTATTTGCTGCAGAAGAGTATTTATACTAAAATAATTTTGAGACTAACATGTCTTTGCCGCTATGGAGTAATATGCAGCACTATGCCAATAAGTTACTTTGAAAGACAAGAATAATGGAGTAATGTCATGTGAAAGGAAATGAGAAAGAGCATACGCCCTGATCCACATCTAAAGGCTTTGTTGCAAGCAAGACTGGGATTTGTGCGCTTACCAGTGTACTTCTTTTTATATCTGTGGTTCTGCTTCTGTGCGCAGCAGCGTCACCGAGTCAGCGATCAGTGACTATATGACACCGTACCAGTCCTTAAACTACTGTCCCTCTGATATAAGCACCCTGAGAGGCTCAACCTTTTTCCTGTATCACACATATCCACAGGGCACAAATACAGCAGGAAATACAGCCTGCAGCCATTATCACTTAAAAACAAGGAGGAAAAGATAAACTCGTTAGTCTAACTTTTAATATACACCAATGGTCACAGCCATCACACAGGAAGACCAAGTTTCAGGTTTGACTCCAGGAGAGGGTCAGGCATCCTTTCCCATTACCATGGAAAGCCTGGGGAAGGGATCAAGCCCAGCCGATCCCTGCTTCTTCACCAGTGAAACCTTGGTCAAAAGAGGCACAGAAAAGATTCCTTTCTCTGGTTTTGTGCAATGACAACTCTTCCCTTACTTTACCTCCAGGCTACTTTCAACATCATAACTGCTTGAAAACCTTTCCTTCCCCTTGCAAGAAAAGAGGGATAGTGCCAACCTTTCCTACCCACGGGCATTTTTCCAAAGCCTCTTCTTGTAGCCAGCCCTTCCCATTACCCCTCGAGTCTCAGCAAAGCAGGGTGAAAGCACATGAGCTTCATGAAGCTGTCCTATCACACTCAGTTACATTACTTTGCTACTCCAGACCTTGCCTTAGGTCTCTAACAGGGAGGGGTACATTCCTCTTATGTAGGTGAATTTCAGACAATCTCTAAACATTGATAAAGAAATTGTTAATTGTTTCTTCTTATGTTGCTGGTACATATTCAGTGTGTGGCTTGAAACAGTTATCAGAGAAATATGGATGGAATCCAGCACAAATTATTCTTTTCCTTTTATGAAGTCTGTTAGGCATTTTCTGTTTGGCTAGGCAAGTACCTCTTAACAGGTACAATTTATGTTAAAAGTAAAAATCCAGCATCATTAAGAGTAGATAAAATGTGTGCCTTTTTCTGCCCATCTGGCTACATTCTCAAAGGGTACCTTGATTCTCTAGGCATCTCTATGCCACACAGATCCTGGTGTCTTTCTAGAGGACAGCATTGCTATTAGCTGAAGAGAAAACCACCCTTCTAGCAAAAAAACATCATGCCAACTGCAGAGCAAGTTTCTGTATCTATAAGTATCATAAAATTTATTTGGTCTGATATATCTAAAACAGTTCTCCCAAAGCATTTGTCAATTTTATTCTTATCAGTTGGAACTTGTACTAAAGAATTAATTTTCCTGTAAATTTATTTTCCAAAGCAGTTGAATTGCTTTAGCTGATGTAATTCATCATTAAAAAGTAATCATAGCATAATTTAGATTGGAAGAGACTTTAAAGGTTGCCTGCTCCAATTCCCTGCTTGAAGCAGGTCCAGTTAGATCAGATTGCTCCAGGACTTTGGCCGTTTGAGGTTTGAGTATCTCCAAGAAGTACCATGGGCCTTGTTCCAATATTGTTACCATCGTCATGTTACAAAAGTTTTTCCTGGTGCCTAATGGGGATTTCCCACATTCCAGCCTGTTGCCTCTCAGCCTGCTGCTGTGCACCTCCGAGCAGAGCCTGGCTCCCTCTTCTCTGTACACTCCCACCAGGCACTTCCAACAGCAGTGAAGTCTCCCCTTACCCTCCTCTTCCCAAGGCTGAACCAGCCCACTGCCCACCACCTCCCCTCATATGCCCTGAGCTCCAGTTCCAGCTGTCACGGGGACCCTTCACTGGACGCAAATATGTCAGTGTTTGTCCTCTGCTGGGAGCCCAAACCTGGGGAAAGCACTCCAGGAGTGATCTCACCAGTGCTGAGCCATCTGGGTAGGATCCCTTCCCCTTGCTGGTGCAGCCCTGGGTGTGGGGGCTGCTTTGGTGCATGGGTGCACTGCTGCCTCCTGGCCATGTTGTGACCCACCAGGATCCCAGGTTCTTTTCTGCAGACCTGCTCCCAGCTCATTGGCCCCAGCTTGTCCTACTGCAGAGCTTTGTCCATCCCAGAGTCCCAGCTTTGCATTGGCCTTTGTTCAACAAATTGTGTGAGGTTCCCATCAACCAATTTCTCCAGCCTGCCCTGTCTGAACAGCAGCCCCGCCTTCCAGCACATTGAGTGTGGCCCCCAGTTTGGTGTCATCTGCAAACACTCCAAAAGTGCTGTCCAACCCATCGTCCAGGTCATTAATGAAGGCATTAAACTGTACTGGTCCCACTGCCAGTCCCTGAGGCATACCACTAACCAGCCACCAGCTGGACTTCATCACCACCCTTTGAACCTGGCAGTTCAGCTAGTTTTCCACCCATTTAATTGTCTACATATCCAGCATATATCTCACTAGTTTGGGTCTAAGGAGTCAACAGGAGAACATGCCAAAGGCATTGCTAAAGTCAAGGTGTACAACACATGCTGCCTTCCCCTTTTCCACACAGACACTCACTATAGAAAACAATCAAGCTGGTTGGGCAGGATTTGCCCTTGGTATGTTTGTCTGACTGGGCTGCCTGAAATCACCCTCTTGTCCTTCCAATATCTGGAAGTAGCTTCCAGGAGGATTTTCTCCATCACGTTTCCAGGGACTGAGCTGTGGCTGCCCAGTCTGTAAATCCCTGGATCCTCCTTCTTGCCCTTCTTGCATGTTCTACATGCAACGCTGGCCTTTCTGTCATCCTCAGGAATCAAAATAATTAAAGATGGTAGAGATGAAGTTGGTGGAGATGAAGGTGGTAGAGAGCAAGCCTTGCAATTACATCGGCCAGCTCCTTCCAAAGACTTGGGTGCATCCCATCTGGTCCCATGGACCTGTGTGTTTCTAATTGGCTTAATGCTTCATTCCTGTGGACTGTATCCTCAGGGGGCTGGGTGGCCTGACAGCAAACCTTTCCAGTGAAAAGTGACCCTAATCCTCCAGGTGGAATATTTAATCTGAAATGGTTACAGTTTGGCCAAGTAACTGGTAAACAAGCTCCTCTAACGGGAGCTCAGTGACTGAACAGTGTTAAAGAGTCAGTGTATGAGAGGTTTTTTTTCTTTTGGAGATTACTCAAATGAGATTTTGCAGGGATGTGAATGAGGTAAGGCCTCTTGGAGTCCTCTTGGAGTCACTTAACGTGGTGGTAGCAATGTGACTTGTGTATGCACTGTTGGATTTACCACTTTACCTAGCAAGATCCTGTGAAAGAAATTATGAGCTTGACTTGTGAAGGTTTTTTTTTAAGTCTGTAGGAAGGCATCTTATTTAGTCTAGAAAAGATAAACACATTATGCATAATGTAATGTGATCTTTATCTGTTGAGATGCTTTCTATCCTAAAGCACTGAAGTTCGAAAGAATAGCAGAGGCAAAATCTTAATGTCTTGGCATATTTTTTTCCTAAGTGTTTGTGCTGGAAGCAAATAAGTCCCAGAAGCACATGTGTCAACATATATTTTAATAGTAGGACAGATCAATAAAACAGGGATATGAGTCACACCTAAATAGTTGTCTGTCCTTTAAGTCAGCTAAAGGCCATCTCAAGTTAAACACTGAAAATTCCTGTGGTTTTCTGATCTCTTTTGTGTTATCAAGTTGAGATTTTAAAAAAATGTCTTTTATTTTTAGCATAAGACACGTTTTGGACAGGATTGATAGCTTGCTATTCCAGTCAACAAAAAAAAAAAGGATTTCTTTTCTTCTTGCAAATGCTTCATCCATTCTTGAAATACTCCAATTCTGACCACAGTGCTTTATCTGGTGATAGAGAAGTATGAAAAGAATGCTTGTAAAGCCATTGCTTATCGATCAGGAAGTCAATGGATCTATTTAAATTTATTACAAGGTACCCCAAATTCCAAATGTAGACAACTGTCAAAAAATATAGCCACTAGTTTACAAGGTGAACAAAACTGATCAAATACTGCCAGAAAACTTTACAGTAATTTTAGTGACTAAAGGGGAATAAAGTCAATGGATCAAATCTTAAAAAAAAAAAAAATTGATAATACAGCCTTCCTTTGGAAAAGAGGAGATTTTTTGTCATAAAAACTGCTCTGAGTTGCAGCTGAGTTCTACTCAGGTATGAATATATTTCTATTCTCATATCACAAAAGACCAATGCAACCTGGTTTGTTTATCCTCAAACTATCCATCTATAGTATGATCTCCACCTTTTGGATATGAGAAATAAGGAGAAGCAAAATGCTGAAGCTTACAAGGATATCTGAAGCAAAGTGCAGGACTGAGCCCTACTCTTGTAATTCTCAGAATAGTGCTTTAAATGATCCTTCCCAGAACAAATGAGAGGAGACACACTTCAGGAAGGAGACTGACTGTAAAATGAATGTGAACACTGCATTGTTCAAAGTAAGACTTATGTGTGTTTTATAACACCATCCTGTACATAATCCTATCTGATTATATTTTTTTCTCACATACCTGCACAAATCACTGGTAAACTCAATGCAGATTCAGTAGTCAAAAGCTCCTGAATTACTGACTTGCTCTGCCCTAACTCTCCGCTTGGCCTTTATTTAAGAGTTTTACAGTCCTATCCAAAACTCATTTAAATGATTAAGGTTAAATCACGCTTAATTATTGCACCATACATTTAGGTGTAAAGCTTGTTCTCTTAGCTCATCTATCATCTTTAGGCAATATAATTGTCTGCACTAAGGTATCTCACAGATCAAACCTGAAAATGGCTTTATCTAACGTGAGAGCAGGCAAAATCTGGTACCACAGACCAAGGGTGTTTATGTTCATGAAATCAATTATAAACTCCCTTTGATAAGAGTGGGCTAGAACAGCACCATAAGGAATAATTCCTAAATCGTCAGGCTGTAAATTGACTGCCTATGTATACTGCACTTAACACAGAATTATTTAACCGTATTGTCTGGTCTATGATAACAAAGTGTAATGAAACTTTTACATAATCTTAATAATGGAGTAGAAATATGCTTGTGCAAGACTGAGTAAGATTTCAGAAGACCTGAGACATTAATGATTTTTTATGGGAGGCTTACAAAGAGTTGTTGATTACATCTTGAAATGGGATGAAAACAAAGTTTAATTTTAGGTTTTCTAGTTGGTCTTAAACCAGAAGACATTTTCACGAACAAAAACTCATGGGGCAGGGGCGGAGCAAGCTGTGAGACCCTTCAAAACAAAGCTGCTGAAACATTCAAGGTCAGGCTGAATGGGGCTCTGAGCAACCTGATCCAGTTGAAGATGTGCCTGCTCACTGCAGGGGGGTTGGACTAGGTGACCTCTAAAGGTCTTTTCCAACCCAAAACTATTCTATGATTCTATGAATACTGCATTACAAAGCCATGGATACAGGTGTTATTTCATGCTAAGCTCTTATTTCCTTTATATCAGACCTACAGATAACTTAAATCCTGATTAGATTCTAAAGCAGTGGGATGCACACAGAACTTCTGCCATGACACTGCATTAAGGCTATCAACGTAGCACTTTTTTGCTAGATTTAGAGTTATTGCTGTGGTGGAAAAAAAAACGGTTTGTTCTTGGAACACATTGACTTTAATTAGTGACTGTGCAGCTTTAAAAGTATTGCATACAGGAAATGAAAGAGAAGGAACTTATTTAAAATGGAATATGTAATGTGTATTGCCAACGATGATTAATTAATCTTGACAAAATTCTTTCACAGCTTTGCTACCATGCTTGTTTTCTTAATGAGATTGTAATTCTCTATTCTGGTCACCTCACAATGCTCTTGAGGTACAGGATAATTATATATAAATCTGCATGCTTAAAAAGTATATTACCTTCTCAGGAATTTGCATAGCAGGCTTGGCTATTGAAAACTCCTCTTATTCAGGTGCTCCTATTTTACTCCTTTACAGCATATTTTAACTAGAATATCACCAAGTATTAACACACTGAAGTTCAGTACCTGCTGTCTTTCTGAAGGTAATCATCATATTGCAGGACAGAGTCTAAGACTGCGAACCAACAAGCTCTTGCCCATGTAGCAGTCACTGAGTGATCAACACGGAGCATGAAATGGACCATTGCCTTCTCTCTCATACAACATTAGACTTCTGTCTCCTTGCAGTCAGAATGGCAGTGTTCTCCCTCCCCATTTCCATGCATACATCCATTGTGAACACAACCACTTCAGTTTCCAGCTGCCTCCCCCTTTGTCACTCTTCCTAATCCTTAGCATCTTAATATATCTCCGCAGTTCCTCCTTGACCATGGGAAAGGTCCGTTCTTCTACCTATCCCCATGCAGAAAATCTGTTGTAATATTTTATTCTCTTTGACATCTGGAGAAAGATGGTGAAAAACACATTGGCCACTTAAGTGATAATATCTCTGGCAAGCACCCTGACTTCTCTACTGAGCATCAAACCACAGGGTATTTTAGATAACAGAAGTAAACCTACCCATCCTCAGAGGATCAGCAAGAGAAATTCTGTCTTCGTTACTGCCAAATATATAGTAACCTCCCATCTGAGAGTAGGAGAGCATGCAACTGAGGAAAAAGTGCAGTCCCCAGACATGCTGTTGCTGCCCCACACTCTGGCCAACTCTAGCCAGCTACAGGGGTATTGAAGCTAAGCAGCACTCATCCCAGTAAAAGCTGGACTGAAAGACTGCATTGACTCAGTTGTAAATTTTATCAGCTTGCAGGAAGCTGATAATTGACACAGTGAGTCTCAGAGCCCCCGTGCCTCTCAGAAGGGAAAATAACCTCACACAGTGAAGCAACATACTGCTGTATGGACATACTTCTGTCCATAAAGGCTTCAGAAGAGCCATGGTCCTGTCTCTGCTCTTCCCCCTTCCAGCCTTACATGACACCCCCACGCAGCCTGCAGCTCTGGTCCTGGGACATCATGGGACAGACAATTTGATGCAAGCAGATAGGGAAGGGGCTTTGTACAGCTGAGCTGCCCTGCTTTTCCTGACAGTGGTGATGTATTCCATAGATTACAGTACAGCAAATAATTAAATATATACTGCCATTTATTACCACAGCCTCTCAGACTGTCCAAGACAGTAAATGGACACTTCAGTGTCCTTGGGCTGGATAGAAGTTACCTATTTATACCAGGGCTCTCATTTGGCGGATATTAGCCAGGCTCATCTCTGTTTTTTGGCCTAATGGCCAACTTTTTGTTTGTCTATTAGAAATCATGTACTAAGTTGTTGTTTGCTTCCTCCTTCCTTGCAACAAGATGTCACACTCGTACACTAACTTCACCTGTTCAGAAGTCACAACTCAAATCAAAACGACTCAAAGCTGGTTGACTTCAGAAGCTTAACCACTGCCTTCAGTGGACTGCCTTTTTTCAGCTGACCATCATTGCCCCTTGGAATCAGCTGCTTTGTTTCAAGCCATTTCTCATTTGAATTTTGCCATTAGATGTCCTGAAGTCTTTCTCTCCTCCAAGGCACTGGTGAGCCCCTGAAGAACCCTGCATTAACAGATACCATGAGCTCCACGAAGACAAAGCTCATCTTTGCTCTTGAAACAAATCTCAGTCATAAGCCTCTGTCTCCAAAAAGAATAAGCCAATGACATTTGCTAGGATTGAAGGATCCCAGCCTTTCCCTTATCCCTGTGGAAAACAGGTGTGAAGACCCTTCAATTTGCATGCCAGCTTGGCACATACTCCGAAGAGCTTACCCAAGATCCTTTAATTAGACCTGGCCAGAGAAAATGATAATGGTAGGCAGATGTGTTGGTATTGGATGTGTTCTGAAAATGGAAAACAGGCAAAAAAGGGGTCTTGTGGTCCATATCAAAATTATGTGGAAAACACACCTGTGCCTGTTGAAGACTTATACATGTAAACTATTTTTCTTTAGTGAGGATAGACTCCAAGCCTTTACAGCTTAAAATGGTTTGTCCTGGGGTTGTACAAATTAAGTGTGTCTTACAGCTTTACTGCAGGCAGTGAGGCAGCTCTTTGCCCTGTTAAGACACAAAAGAGCAGGTTCCCCAGTACCTCTCTGGTAGGACATGCCCAGGAGTATTTTAGGAAATTCTGAATGGAGGTGTGTAGACCATGTGTGGGTGAGACACTGACAGTTCTCATTAGGTCATGGGATACAACCAAGAACATGTGAGGCCTGAATAAATTTGGAGCAATTAGATTACTCATAAAAAAAGAAAAATATGACAGGTTGCAACAAGTAGTCTCCTATTCACCTCTTCTTTGGTTTTTGGTTGTTTTTTTTTTTTTTTTTAAATTTTTGGAACATACAGACTTGTAATTCCATTACATATGTTGTAAAAAAACTGCCAGCCGTAATGTTCCAAAGGTGCGATTTAGGGACAAATCATTTCACATTCCTTGTATTCTTCTCTTTTTTCATTTTGTGATGGTGGGAGAAGACAGCATTTTAAATTTAACACTTTTTGAGAAGTTACCACCCAGATTATGCATGTGTGTATAAATAATGGCATGTATTTTTGCTGATTTTACTGTATGGTTAAATCCAGGAGCATAAATTTAAGAATAATTCAGCAAACTAAAGTCAGTTAACATTGACTGAAGCTTTCTTTTTGCATTATGTAAATTGAAAGAAAGACATTGAGGCATTTTCTTCCTCTTGCAGGGATACACTGGCCCTTGGGGGAAACAGAGAATTTGAGACTGGAACTTTGTGCAGGACCAAGGCGTCTGTTAAAGTCGGTGCAGCCTGTTCAAGTGCTCTGCTTCTGTGAGGTAAGTCTGAACAAGCTGATCCCGTAGGCTTTTCCATTTCAGGTCCATTCTCTGTTATCACTCATTACTGAATAAAATGGAGAATAACTGCAGCAGTGCTATTAACAGTGTGTGTGGTGCAGGCAGGGCAGCGCTGAGGAAGGGGAGCGGCAGGACTAGTGCTAAAACTGTGCCAATTTAGCAGGCACCGAATTATTCAAAGAAATCTATGACGTGCTTGCTATCATAATCTTTTTAGACCTTGTACTAATGACCAGAACATTGCCGCAGTCCCAAGGCTAAGTAGAACAGATTTTATCACAAGGCTATTTCATAGCGTGGTAAAAGATTTGCCTTGGAAGATTTTTGTTTCAAAGATGAATCAACCTCCAGTTAATTATGCAGTATGTGTTACAGCGTAAAAGGTCGAGACTGCTTGACTAGAGGCTGATGGGTGTGATTCAGACCAAAGTGTATGAAGAGCTTACGGACCGAAGTAGTGTTCATGCTGCCTCACATTTTTGCTCAGACATAGATTTACGTTTAACTTTCTGCTTACATATATGTATGCAGTTACTCCACTTGCACATATATGCAGCTTATTTCCATCTTTTCTTGTGCCCAGTTGCAGACTTTCACTTTTAAGCAAATTTCTAAACATATGGCTGACAGCATGCTGGGAAAAGGCGCCCAATTACTAAAACCGCTAAAGATCTTTGATACTACAGGTGTAGAATTTGTAATTGAACGGTCACAGAAAGCACATAAAATTCTTTTAATTATACTTTAAATGAACTATGGACCTGTATAAGACAAACAAAAAGCTGTGCGGAGTGTATATATAGCTACCTGTATTTTTCACTTCTTCTAACAGGAGTAATGCTAAATGCACTTGAAAACCCTTGTCTTCTGGTCCCACCTTACTCTTGTAAATGCTTTCACCACTAGCTATATAGTTAGGAGTAGATTGGAAGTTTTCAGGCAACTGCAGAAAGCCAGGTCATGGAACCTTCCTTCTGCAATTGAAATTCATATGGCACCTCTTAAGAGGAGCTGCTCTGTCAGGTCTGGGTAGGGCTTCTGCACAAAAAGCTCTGCAGCATTTGGGGGTGTTGTTTCAGTGCAGAGAGGGGGAGGGAAAAATTAAATTGCAAAATTTTCAACCAGGATGGGAAATTCTTTCCTCAAGAGGCTTGGTCAGAGCATGCCTGCCTTGTAACTTAACTTTTATCAGTATTGAAGTTATCTAGGATTCCCTGACATGAAAGACTTAAAAGAAACAACATATCTAAATAACAGACAACAAATACTGTTGTGACTAAACACAACAAAGAAAAATCTGTTTTGCAGCACTTTGGATTAATGAAGCTTTAGTCAGAATCAATTCATGTGATGAATTTGATTACCGCTTGATGTTCCAGATTATGGTGAGTTCAAACACATAACTTTTCATACAGGTTTACTCTCTCACAGCACTAATGACAAAAGAGTGTGGCAGCCCCCACCCCAAGTCACTCCAGCACTCACTCTCACCATACAGTCACATCTTCAGCAAGATGGACTTCAGCAAAGCCTTTGACACAGTTTCCCACAGCATTCTTCCAGAGAGCTGGCAGTCCATGGCTTAGGCATGCACTTCGCTGGGTAAAAAACTGGCTGGATGGCCAAGCCCAGAGAGTTTTGGTCAATGGAGTTAAATCCAGTTGGCGGCCAGTCACAAGTGGTGTCCCCCAGGGCTCAGTTCTGGGGCCAGTTCCGTTTAATATCTTTATCAGTGACAAGGGGAGTGAGTGCACCCTCAGGAAGTTTGCAGATGACACCAAACTGGGCAGGAGTGTTGATCTGTTCGAGGGGAGGAGGGCTCTGCAGAGGGACCTGGACAGGCTGGATCAATGGGCCAAGGCCAACTGTCTCGTGCCCCTGTACTCGGTGCTGGTGAGGCCGCACCTTGAATGCTGGGTTCAGTTTTGGGCCCCTCACTACAAGAAAGATGTTGCATTGCTGGAACACATCCAGAGGAGAGCAACCAAGCTGGTGAGGGGTCTGGAACACAAGTCTGATGAGGATTGGCTGAGGGAACTGGGGTTGTTGAGCCTGGAGAAGAGGAGGCTGAGGGGAGACCTGATTGCCCTCTCCAACTGCCTGACAGGAGGCTGTAGTGAGGGGGGGGTCGGCCTCTTCTCTCTGGTAACAGGCGATAGGACGAGGGGAAATGGTCCGAAGTTGCACCAGGGCAGGTTTAGGCTAGACATTAGGAAAAATTTTTTCACTGAAAGGGTTGTCAAGCATTGGAATGCGCTGCCCAGCGAGGTGGTCGAGTCCCCATCCCCGGAGGTATTTAAAAGACGGGTAGACAAGGTGCTTAGGGAAATGGTTTAGTGGTGGGATGGCAGGGTTAGGTTAAAGGTTGGACTGGATCTTAAAGGTCTTTTCCAGCCTAAATGATTCTATGATTCTATCTTGAATTCATCGTCTCCATTGGTCCACAATTACATGAGCTTTCTCTCATGCAAGACAGCTGCACACTTCTGGATGAAGCCAGACTGCCAGCTTCACACCCAAAGCCCTGCTGAGTGACCTGTGAAGTTATTCTATTGAAAGATCCCTACTAGCCACAAAGGGCTGCTGCTGCTGCCAGTTCCCATTAGTCTGTGGGACCTATGCCTTTCTCTTGGAGCAGAATGAATTCTCTCTTCAGAAAAATCCACCATCAATGCTACCACTTATATAGACTTTGCAAAGTCTGTTTTCACTGGGAGAAAGACTGAAGGAGCAGCCTCCATCCAAAACACAGTGAGCAGGAGAAGACTGCACCCCTCCATGTACTGCTTAATGTCCTGGTCAGAAATCATGTCCTCCTGCCTATCATCCATGTTTAATTAATTCCTCTTTGTCGGATGGCAATCCTCTCAGAGTAACAGCTGTTACATGGAACAGAATGAAGCCACATTCTAGATGTTTCCTACCAATTCCAATTTCATGGAATTTAGTAGATTATATTTTTTTAAGTGCCCTATCAACTTACAGGACTCTAACTGGTTGTTGAATTTGGTAGAACAGGTACACAGAACAACTGAAATGCTCTTTCTGATTGCATGGAATAGGAATTTTCCATCAGCTAATGAGCAACTGTATAAGGAAAGGAAGTATTATAGACAGCAGCAGCAAGAACAGCAGGCTGTCTGGTTAATCCGTTTTTTCATGCCCCTTTCAGGAATGAGCAGGAAGTAAACACCCACTTGTGTTCAGACTCATCATTTATTAGAGATTAAAGAGAAAATAATCTGATCTTGCAGATGCCTCTTAATTCCAAACATGCCTAAAAGCGATGCTTTCGAACATCCCAGGGCCAGAAGAGCAGGCTGCACTTTTACCGTATAAGGGTCGTTCGTTTAGGAAGAGACTTCATATTTTAAGGAAAAAGATGAAATGGTGCCTCACTCAGACCATCTTATTATTTTCAGTGGAATGTTTTCCCTCCCAGCGATTCTGCCCTGAAAGGTAACGATCTGACTCACACCATCTGGCCAGACAGCGATACAATGCTATCAAGCAACGGGTGGTGAGCAGGGAATTGAAAACTATGTGTTTTAATGGATGTTCCCCAGTATTGGTATTGTACCTGATTAAAGAAAAGACATCCAGTAACAAACTTAACTAACAGCTTGTCTGGATCAAATGCAGTTCCCAAACACCCTCCTCAGATGCGGAGGGACAGAAATGTAAATCTGGACTCCATTCAAATACACAAAACACGTCCTTCCTAGCGGCTGAGCAAACAGACCGTCATGGTTATACACCCACAGACACAAAGGGCTGGAGGGTGTTGCTGCAGACAAGTGAAAGACCTGGCCTACAGTACACAGAATCCACAGCTGAATTTTGTAACCAAGACCCCTCCTGTTCTGTAATGGGGAAAAAAGTATTTTAGCTCCTTTAGAGGCCTTGCACTTTGTGCTGAAAACAGCTCTCTAGTTCAGCTAGCTGAACTGTACTCAGCACAACAACCACTGATTTTACCCAAAATCACATGCATATATTCAAGGGTATAAACAAACACCAGACAAATGTCCTTTACTCTAGGTTGTAGTTGTCCGAGTCGTTCTTTCTCCTTTGGCAGTTTGCAGAATTCTTATCTACTTTGTCTGGAGCGGCTTCGTTGCTGAGAACATCTCAGATGAATAGTCATAAACATCTTTGGTTATACAACTACTGAGCAAATGTTTAAAAAAAAAACCCACATTTTTTTATATTAGGCTGGAATAAAAAGGAAAGAGAGAGAAAAAGCTGGAGATAAACCACAGAACAAATTTTCAAGGAACAAAGATACATACAAATATCCACTGCACCACAATCACACATGCCTTAGAAGTTCTCTGACCATCAGTTCAGCTATATTCTGAGTGCAGTTACAGCATCTAAGACATGAGAAATGTCTGCAAGAGGAGTGTGGCCAGCAGGTTGAGGGAGGTTATCCTCCACCTCTACTCTGCCCTGGTGAGACCCCACCTGGAGTACTGTGTCCAGTTCTGGGCTCCCCAGTTCAAGAAAGATGAGGAACTCCTAGAAACAGTCCAGAGGAGAGCAACTAGGATGATAAAGGGACTGGAGCATCTCCCCTATGAGGAAAGGCTGAGTTGGGCTTGTTCAGCCTGAAGAAGGGAAGACTGAGAGGGGACCTCATCAACACATACAAATATCTTAAGGATGGAAGTCAAGAGGACGGAGCCAGACTCTTTGCAGTGGTGTCCAGCGACAGGGCAAGGGGCAATGGGTACAAACTGAAACATAAGAGGTTTCAGTTGAATATGAGGAAAAACTTCTTTACTCTGAGGGTGACAGAGCACTGGAACAGGCTGCCCAGGGGCGTTGTGGAGTCTCCTTCTCTGGAGATATTCAAAGCCCGCCTGGATGAAGTCCTGTGTAGAATGCTCTAGGAGAACCTGCTTTAGCAGGAGGGTTGGACTAGATGATTTCCTGAGGTCCCTTCCAACCCTTGCGATTCTGTGAAAAATATGAGTGTTCCTTTCATACCTGGTAACCATTTGCCTGTACAAATACAGAAGTTACTATGATGGCAGCTGTGTGTGTCATGTATTTCTACTGCTCTAAGATGTGTATATGGCCCTGCCAAGGACAAGGAAGGTGGAAGTACATTTTTCTTTGTGCATGCTTCCTAACTGGCAAATAAAGTTGCATTAAGTTGGCTTAGATCCCATAAACAATGTGCAACTTTGTAAAAATTCTGGGAATTATCTGCCATGGCCACACACATAACCACAATGTCAAACACACTCTAGCCCTGTAGGTATTATCTCCTTTTCCTTGAATTGTGACTACTATAGACAAGCAGGTTAACAGGATTAAAGCTGTTTATTTACCAGTGGAAAATATTCTTTTGTTCACATACAGCAAACACTTGACATTTCTTTGGGATATGTAAACAATTTTACATATGCAATACCACAACAGGAGCCACAAGTTTTGGAGAAAAACAAACCACGTCCAAAGTTGTCATTGTCTTTCAAAACACAAGCCTTGATTTTTAAAGAAATGCTTTGGAGGGAAAAAAAGAAACTTTGAAATGTTCATACTTAGCTACAAAACCACCCACTTAGGAACACAGAGCTATGTGGTGTTTTCTGCTCACACATCTCCTTCCCCAAACCTTCCAGATCTATCGCTTAACTGATCAGAGCAGCCTGATAAAGCAGTAATGCACAAAAGTCTCTCATGAAAGACCTAATTTGGACGGGGGACCATTAGGCCAAGTTAGCTGCAAATGCAACAACAAAGATAAAGCATCGCTTCCGCAGCTGGGGACTGATTCAGCCGCACCACTGGTAATCTGGCACCACTCCTTTGTCGACAGTGCAATTTGCAACCAAGCATGCTATTGCTGGGGAGCGGAGGAAGGATCTCAGGGAAGAGCAGCTTGGTTTGTTTTCTGCATCTGTTTTTTGTTAGAGCCTTGCAACTGCAGCTGGAAGAAAAAGATGAGTCAGACATCCACTCCCTTGGTGCTATGTGACCAGGACAGTCTAGTTACGGAAAGAAGAAGAACCAGTTTTGGGGAAGATGAATCACTTCACCTGAGAGCGTGAGTGCAGACTGTATAGTTCAAAGCCATCTCAGGTTGCACACAAAAGGGCAAAAATAAGTCTTGTAAGTCTCTGAGTGTGTGACTCTTGTAGGTGAAAAGAAATTAGGAGACAGAGAGGGGAGATGCTTTAAAGTGAGTAACAGGCAGCAACGGTGAGACTTAGGAAGGGTTCTTTAAAGCATGGCTTCACTCTTTTTAGAGAAAATATGGAAGAAAGTACATAGAGAAAAAACTTGACATCTCTTGAAGACACAGTCCATGAAGAAGTCAAAGGCTCACCTAGCTAGATAAAGTCTGGGTTTAGTTATTTTTGAATTATGGTAGTTGTGCTTCATCCACTACTTTGCACTCTATTGTTGTATTTCATGGTGTAATAAACCTATATAATCTGAAACTTTTCAAAATTATGTTCTGGCCTCAAGAAGTCTTCTGAACAGTGTGCTGTTACTTGCCTCCAGGAAAGCTAGACTTCTGGAGCAGTAGCTTAGTCTGGGATACAGAAAGTATTCTTACATTGACTTTTCTAGAAAATGTCATGTATTTGGACATGGACAGCAAAACTCTTTACTTGCGTGACTTAACTTTATTTTTGATACAAATGAAAGGGGTTTTTTTCTGTCTGGAGATGGACAATGAGAAAAGTTTCTCAGAACTAACTTTGTGTTGATATAGAAAGTTCACGTCTTTCTTTTTTTGTGCTTTCACATCAGCTGTCCCTCTTGCACATCAGTACAAAAAAAATTCCACTTGCAAACCTTCTTAAGAATACAAAAAAATTCTTTCTATTGAGCTTAAAAGCTCCCTGTGGTATAGACTGCCTTTTTGGACCTAATTTGTGCAGCACCTTGCACTGTCACGTTCTGATACCTGGCTAGTGGTCCTATGCACCATGACAATAAAAATGTCACAGTTTACTGGTGCATGTTAACTTAAGTGGAAACTTTTCACTGCATTTAACAACATATAATAAAAACAATGTACAACAGTACAACAGTAATAATGGCCTTCCAATTTATTTTATATATGTGCATAATTTAGAAAACTTGCAAAAATGGGATGGTAACATTTGGATTTTTAAAAGCACATAAAAAATATTCAAATTTGTGTACAGAAAGCTAGGGAAACTAATTATTTACTTTTACAATGCAACCACTTTTTCTTCCAAATTATTTTAATGAAATCATAGAATAATTTGGATTGGAAGGGACCTCCGGAATTAATCTAACTCGCTGCTTGAAGCAGGTCCAGTTAGACAAGGCTGGTCAGAGATTTGTCAAGTCAAATTTTATTTCCTCCAAGGACAGAAACTCCACATCCTCTCTGGGCCCTGTTCCAATGCCTGATCACTCTCATAGTTTTTCCTAATATCTAATGGGGATTTCCCATGTTCCAGGTCGTGTTCGTTGCATCTCATGCTGTTGCTGTTCTCCACTGGGGAGAGTTTGGCTCCATTTTCTCTGCTCCCTCCCAATAGGCAGTTGTAGACAGCAGAGAGATCTCTCTTTCTGCTCCTCTTCCCCAGGCTGAACCAGCCCAGTGTCCCCCACCTCCCCTTGTATGCCCTGTGCTCCAACCCTGCCCATCACAGGGACCCTTCTCTGGACCAGTCCAGGTCCTGCACAGCATTCTGCCCTGCAGCACATTGATTGCTCCCCTCAGTTTGGTATATCATTGCCAACTTTCCAAGACTGCCATTCATCCCATCATCTGGGTTGACAACAGACACATCAAACAGTCCTGTGACACTTACTCCTTGCCTGTGTCGCAGATTTTTGTTTGGTTGTTGCAGGCCTGTGGATGAAGAGAAAGCCTGCCGGCTGCTGAGACAGGGCACAAGCTTCCAGCTTCTCCTATCCCAAGGGTCTCCAAAATGTTCCTTGTCCTCCCATGGCCTCTTACTCTTGCACCTCCTTGAACTATGTGGCTTGGGCTTTTGCTTCTGCAGGATATCTAAAAAGACCCTGTAGAGGTCCTGTCCCTCCTTCCTAATGCTACACATTCTGCTCATCTTCTCCTGCCACTCTTGAAATGACTTCTTCAAACATGAAATCAATGACTGAGTTCAGGAGAGACACGGCTTCCTCGTCACCTTCACGAATGTGAACTTGAGTCAACGGACTTCAGAAAAGAGAAAGTATCATTTGGCAGTTTGACATTATCATGAACTGATACCTCACCAAGGAATGAGCATTTTAACACCTCCCTACGGCCTCAGAAGCTCATGTATGGCACCTGATCCTGTGGTTGACTTCTGAATGGACAGGCATCTCCCTGAATTTATAGCAAGTGCCATGCTTCACAATAGACATTTAAAATAAAGATAAAAGTTCAAATATTTCTACAGCAGTTCTGTCCTGAAATTCTTATGAAGACAACAATATTTTGCTCTCTACAAGATGCTTGGAGGGGTTTGCTGAGTGCAAATATTCTAAAAGAAACTTCTCATCTTAGACACAAAGCAATGAATGACACATGAAACAGCTCATTGTAGGTGTAACCCCAATGACTTTTTTAATGTGCTTCTGAAATGCAAACGTCTCCTTGCTGCAGGGGCAATTGTAACTTACTGTTTGGATATTAATAATCAGGCCACATTTGCCTGACTCTAAAGAAGAGCTCAAAAAAAAAAGGGCTGTTCCTACACTCCCTGACAGTGTTACCAGCAACATTGCCCACTGTGGCTCTGCAGGTGGAGGCCCACTGTTTAGACACCTGAGTGTAAGGAGTACTCCTAAACACCGTGCTTGCGTGCAGAAATGATAGCTGTCCAGCTTGTAAGTCAAGGGGAGGGGAAGGGTTCGAACTAGTCAACAAACACTTATCCAATGTGATAAAGCAAAAGTTCACAGTTCAAGCTCCTTCCTGCTGCTCACTATCTCCTCAGCCTGCAATCAGCTGACAAACAAAGAGAAAGTAACTGTAATCCAGTTTATTGAACCAAGAAATGTTTTATTAGATAATAACCCAGATAGGTATTTTAATTCCAGTGCTTATCTTTATGACAGGTACACTGACTGACTGCAATAAATTTGAAATATTTTATCTGAGGAAAGGTCTTAAGGGTGATTGCTATAAGGAAGACTATGCTCTTCAGAACCTGTAAACCTGAAAGTCCAGCTATATTTCCTCAAAATTCAAATAAGGTATGTTTAAAGAATAACTCCTCTCCCTTCAGTTTCACTCAGAATGAAGCAGAGAAGGAAAAATTTTTCATCTGCTGTCACTGAGCACCAGTTTCAAGAGCCATTGTTCACTGAGAGTTTGTAGCTCTAGACCTGGTCTCTGGCCATCCCAGTTCTGACCTGGAGACAAACCAAACTTCCCCATGCCTCAAGCGAAGGCTGTAACCACTGGGTGATCATCTGTGGTATCTCCTGCCAAAGTACACAGAAAAACAAAGAGACCTATAGCTGTGAAAGCAGAAATGTCTGACAGGAATGTCTCTTTCTCGTTTTGATGAGAAATTTCCAATCATTCCCACTAAAACCTTCCAGTTCAAAAGACTTAACATTTCTTCTGCCTCGTAACAAATAACCAAGATAAATGTCTAATCTGAACATTCCCCACTCACCCCTAGCCATAAGATGAGCTGCTTTGTGCAGCCATTTCCTCTGTCCTTCTGTGCCCGTAAAAGAGCTTAATTTCTTCTCCCTGAACAAAGACCAGCTGGCAGAGATGGCAACATCAACCAGATCTGTGATGAACGAGACAAAGAGGCTGGAGGCCTGGGACAACGCTGTTCCCTTTACACTGGGAGAAGAGCTCGGGGAGGGGTGGTCTGGAATGATCACTCATTTATGCACAGAACAGCATTCTTGGCTTTGTAGAAAACGCTCCTTTCACATACTGACACTTCGGTGAAGGTGTTCAAATGGCGATTTGGGGTATGGTTGCTTCTACAGCCGTTGGATCAGGTACTATCACCTTTTGTACTTGGAAGAGTTGTGTCACGCTGCAGATAATTTCTCCTCTCTTGTTTTTTCATATGCAATAACATTAAGAGGCAAGGGTGATAAATTGTGTGGTTTCTGTGGGCTACGTTACAAAGTCCAAGAGTTAAAATTAACAGGCCTGAGGAGGTGATTTGAAAATGCCGTATCAGCAACCTGTTAGACTTTCTTTTTCACTCCCCACCCATAGTCACCTGCTTTTTCAAACAGGCTGACAGGGTAACAGGCTAGTTCAAGTTTCATACAGGTATGTCATTAAAAGCAACAAGAAAACTCTTCCTTGATCAGTTAACTGCAATTCCCAGGATTAAGTCTATTCACTGCCAGAATGGGTATAATGACTCATCTCCTATGTTAAGTAAAAGCCAACAACTTACTACAATATCAAATTTCTCCCAGCCCTGCCACAGGGAGAATTTGGGACAAATTAAGTTAATCTCCTTCAGAAACATGGCTCAAAACACATTTTTAAGATTTTACTCCTGTCCTTGCTGCAAAAAGCAACAATGTCACATTCCCAAGCTTGCAGGGGCAATGAAAAATAGAGCCTCCCTCAATGGGAGGAGATGAGAAGGAGAGGTAAAAATCTCTTCTGATAACATCAGATTTGCATACTGAACTTCAGGTTGCCCTGGGTAGTCTTCTTATTGAGATTATCTTCTCCTCAAAAAAAACCCTATACATACAACTACCTGAAAGGAGGCTATAGTGAGGTGGGGATCAGCCTCTTCTCCCTAGTAACGGGCGATAGGACGAGGGGAATGGTCTGAAGTTGCACCAGGGCAGGTTTAGGCTAGACATTAGGAAAAACTTCTTCACCGAAAGGGTTGTCAGGCTCTGGAATGGGCTGCCCAGGAAGGTAGTAGAGTCCTCATCCCTGGAGGTATTTAAAAGAAGGATAGATGAGGTGCTTAGGGACATGGTTTAGTGGTGGGATGTCAGGGTTAGGTTAAAGGTTGGACTCGATGATCTCAAAGGTCTTTTCCAACCAAAGTGATTCTATGATTCTATGATTTCTGAGCAACCATTTCTATGCTCATTTTCCCAGTACTAGGTCCCCTGTAAAAATTTTGTCCAGTGACATTGAAACTGAGCTTTCACTATTAAGCCAAAAACATCATCCTTTTCCATTAAATTAACAATTTCCAACACCTGATAACAGGGTGTGAGAGGCAAGTCCAACTTGCCTTGTGCCACACAGACCATCTGCGGTGAAGGATCCAGCTAAGATGTTAACTGAGGTTATTCAGCCCTCCTCTCTCTATCACCAGTATGCTGACTCAGCTACCTTCAGAGATCAACCAAAATATCCCAAAGCTATGCATTGAACAGCACCAATTGACACGAGTTTTTTGTCCTGGGTCTCCTGCCTTGACCACTCAGAAACATTGGTTTTGTGGTAGAAATTATGTTAAAGTATAATTGGCATTCCGGTGGCTCATGCTAACATTGCAGCAGTATTGTCCTGAGCATCTTGCAATTGGAGGAACACTGCTATTCTTCCCATCCCCAACTGAGATTGAGTATTTAATGAGGGAATCCTTTGTTCCATGAACAGAGGTGAACATTCATATTTGTGAGCAACAGAATTTCCCGACACACCATCTCCAGGCCACAGAAAGAGGCATGTGATTTATGTACAGGCAGAATGGTTAGACTGGATGGCAACTACTTATGATCCTATATTAAGAAAATTACAGGATATGAACCATTTTCTGTGGGTTTTTTTTTCAGTAGATTTCTAGTTTCAGTTTCCACTGACTCCTAAAAAGCACCAAGTGTACAGTTACCTTCTTTGGCCAATCTCAAATTTTTTAGACCTGATAAAGCTATAAAATTCTCAGATAGATTTTTGTTTGGGCTGGTTTTTTTTTCTAAACACTCAGATCCTTTCAAGACCAGCTTTATTGCACCCACATACTGTCTTTATTGCTATCTATTTTCATGTGCTATCCACACTTAATAGGACAGAGTAGGATTTTGCCAATAGTAGCAAACTCTTCGTACTTTTCCCAGCATCTTTGCCAAATGGCCATAAAAGTCTGTCTGGTAGATGGCCAATGAATGCTGGTGGTCTATAACCACAATTTCTCAAACAATATGGAAAGAAATCTGCTCTGGAATATCTTTGATCTGCTAGCAAACAAAACATTTATCCACTGGGATGAAATAATAGGCATTCTTCAAATCACGAATACAAACTTTCTGAAGAGAAAACAAAGATCTCTGCTACTCCGTGCAGTGGGACCACATGTGCATCCCAAGACTTGATAGTATTTTTTTAAGTCTACTGAGCATTGGTACCTGTATTTTTGTCTCTGTGATGAAATGAATATGCTGTGTGTGGGAGAAGGACTCCTATGGCTCATGCACTTATCACTGTATGTGTCCCCAACTCACTGCTGCTGCAAGTAATGCAACCCGGCAGCGCTCCTGCCTTTGCAGCAGAGTTACCACCCCACAGTTGTAAGGAAGGAATGGGCTGTGGCTCCTTCCCATATGTCCTGCCTGCCCAACAGGTGACCTTCCCAGCTATTCTCTGATAACAGTAAGTTAACCAGGAAGCTCCCAACAGCACTAATGGTAGGGTTTACTTTCACTGAATTGAAAGCTCCTTTCAAAAACAGCCGGTGTATTTTTTTTGCCTCTGCTGCCTTCCTTGTGAAAAAAAGGCTGTAATACCACTGCTAAATGTGAAACGCAAATGCAGGCTTCTGTCACACATGATTTACTGATCACCACATCTCTCACATTTCAAGTGGGATTTAGAGACCTTCTGGGCAAGAATTTGCACGTGCTCTTCCCTGTGTCATTCAGGTCCAACAGCCTTGCAGAGAGAGCTCCCAGGGGCTTTCAAAGAGGAACGAGATCTTTAATGGGAGCTTCCATAAAAATCTGTCCCCACTTTTCAATTTCTGGTTGGTATTTTTTAATGCAGAACAGCTCTATAAACTCCAGTGAATGTAAACTCAGCCCAGCTTTCATTACAACTCACCTTAAGATCCATTAGGGAAA
>NW_009258669.1:6766898-6767299 GCF_000687185.1 Egretta garzetta | reverse complement strand
GCCACGTCTGGCACACTGAAGAAAGCAGAGTAGGGAGGCATGTTTCCAGAGATTTCAACATCCCTGCTTTCCTTCTGATACCCGTGTAGCTGGCTGTGGCACACCTATGTGTGTCCTTGCCCTGGAGCAATAACCGTCCTGAGGAGCTGCAGGGATGCACCTCTGCCAAGAGCCCGTTCAGACTTATCTGCAGAATGACTTAGCGGAGACTCTCAGACCTTGAGGCAGCGGAGAGCCTGGGTCTGTGTGAAACAGTGAGAGATCTGGGTGAACTAGAAGGATATATGCAGTCTGGAAGAGGAGGTGGTTGTTATAAAAGAGCCATCAAGGGGTTAACAGCACAGCCCAGAAATGGGATAATGCCATGCACCAAACCTCCTTTCCTTCCTGTTCATTCAGCA
>NW_009258669.1:6762730-6766880 GCF_000687185.1 Egretta garzetta | reverse complement strand
GTTGTCCTCCCTGCACACTATTAGAATGCAACTGAAATAAAAATAGCCTGTTCCCTGCAATTCTCTGGACAGGCTTCAGCTGGGCAGGGTTTTTTTTGTGCGGGAAGGGGGTTGGAGCAGAAAGAGAGGAGAAGGATTTAGCTGAGAAATCCCTTTGCAACTCTGGCCACCTCAGGCAAAAGCAGCTGCCTGGGTATCTGCACTAATGTCAGGGTGCTCCCTGCTTACAGCTCAAATGCTTCGTCAGCCCCCACAAGAATCTCAACTTCACTTGTTTGCACACCAGTCCCTCGCAGCACTCCAGAGCAATGGGATGCTCTGTGCTAATCCTGTTTTCACTGGTGACAGAGAAACATCACCATTAGACATAAAGCTATGATCCTATTCAAATCAGAGAAGAACACAGCACAGTGATGTTATTTGGGATTTTTCTCACCTTCAGCCATCTGAAAATCAGGAAATGAGGCTACCACAGCTGTTCAGGGTTCCTCTGCATTCAGAGACAGTCACCTTCAGGAGACAGCTGATCTCATGTTCATTTTAGGCTGATTCTAATTTTTACCTAGGACTAGATTAATATACATCCCAGTCCCCAGTAACTGGCGTTTCCCATCTGTAAGTCCCACACGACTGTAAATAGCAATTTAAGACCTTCCTAAGAACTAGACACATATGACTTATAAAGCTATAGTCACAATAAAATGGTGGTGCCAATTTTTGCTAATAAAATATGTCTGACGTGCCATAGAGCTTAAGTGTCACCAGAAGTCAGTGAGACCTGTTAGCAAGGATTAGGGCTCTATATTACTTCTGCAAATACTACAGCAGTTGCAGATCGACCCAGGAAATCTCTGTCCAGTCCTGATGTCTGTGCCTCAGAACACCTTCTGGCAAAAAAACCACAAGAACAATCCTTAGTCTTGAAAATATTCCATGTAATAAGAGATACTTGAGAAATCTCACTGATTAATGCAACAAAACCTTAAACAGTGATTTGGTCACAGCCTGTCAGTACCTACATTTGGGTGACATTTTCAATACTATATGCTTCTTTCAATTGAGCAAATAAAAAGGTATGATGTCATTCGATGGCTGGAAGCTAAACTGAACAGAATCAGGCCAACATTAAAGGTGTATAGTTTTTAAAGGGAGGCTTGGCTACGAAGGTGGTGATTGGTTCTCTGCCAGTGAAAGCTTTTTGATAAATAAGACTGATCTTTCCACACACATACTGAAGTGCAACTGTGGGGTTGATACAGAAATTACTAAGCAAATTTGACAGTCTGTGCTGTTTGGAGATTGTAGTAGTTACCCACATTTCTCCCAGATGTACAACGATGTCTCATTGCTTTAATCTTTAAGGCTTTCACTCAGGAGTTCTCTGCACATCTCAAAAGATGGGAAGGAAGAGAAGGGAACATGGGGAGGTGTTATAAAACATTTGAGACAGTGATAGGTAATGAGTAGTTCTTAAGTACATTTGTAGCAGAAAGCAACAGGGTGCTTGATGCAAACCACAAGAGATGCTCTGCCTGTTTTATGTGACAATGGCTGTAAGAGGTAGATATTTGCAATCATCATGACACTGCATTATCTCTTTTTTTTCCCTGCTAGTAGAATCCAGAGTGAATAAGAGAACAGATCCTCAGAAAATAAATCTTGGTTCGCATCTCAAGAGCTATGGCAGCCAAAGAGAAGCAAGAAACCCTTCTAGACTTTAAACACCAGAAGAGTTACAAAAAAAAAGTACTTTTTTATCCTCTTTCTCTGAACTTCTGAGTTTGTCTACCAGCAAAGGAATTGAGAACTATATCCAAGCTGCCCAAAAAAGGGGCATGCCAGGTGCATCGTTCCCACCGTCACGCTTTGCACTGGAGCAGGGCTCTGGTGCTTCAGGCGTGAACAGGACCACACAGGGTCAGCAGCCAAAAAAAGACATTCCTGCTCCAATCCAGGAAAAGCACAGCTGGTAAAGGCTCATCAGACAACACGCTCCTACACAGCTTAGAAAACCTGCAAGTGGCAAACGGGGTTACAATCAAGGAAAACAGGTGGCTCTTTGCAGCGTTCTCAGAATTCCCTGATAAAGGCAGAGGCTTGGTTATAACGAGTCTGCTGGCAGAAACAGCACATTTTCCTCCATCCAGGCGATTGGACGATCAGACTCGTATGATTGCCTTTTGTGTGCTGACTCACCAGAGGGCAGCAGCTTTCCAGATGTGATGTCAGCCCATAAAAACGCGCGAGACGTCCCTCTTGCTCTCCCGGTCGGACCGTCCCCTCTTCGTACTGTACCCTGATGTCAGCAATCCCATTTTGCATGCTTGGCTGGCAAGCTAAACATCGCAATGTTTTGGGGTAGTGGCAAGTCAGGTCAGGTATCTGATGCATGGTTAATCCACAGTTCAACATCTCGGTGTGTCAGTAGTATCAAAAAAATCTCACACAATTAGTATGCAGTGAGTAACACATCGAGGACGGTCTGCTGCCTCACACAGACTTTTCTGTCACTCCACAGCAAATTGAAAAGATTTTTTGAAAGATTCTTTACTTTAGCAGCTTGATATGCTGGCAGCAGGACACCCCTTCTTCCCCCCAGCTTTCCACTTTAAACTAAAGGATGAGAAAATTACATTTATCCCCTATTAAGACAGGCAAAAACTATGTCTTCCAGGAGTATCCCCTGTCAGGGAGAAAGTCTGACATCTGTGTATCTCTGTTAATGAGTGTTTCTGCAGCTACCCTTCATTACTAGCTCCACTCCCTTCCCTATCCCCTCATTCCCCATGCCAAAATCAGGGTAATATTTCTCTCCTGAGGTGGGGAGGTTAGGAGAGTTTCTGGGAGGCATGGTGTTACATACGACATACAGCAGCACAATGCACAACAAGCAGGAAAGCTTCATTGCAGCAGCATTTCTGTGCTTGCTGCCTGGCTTCTGGGTGGGCTGGTGTACAACGCCTCAAAACTTCCAGCACAGACTTGGCGGTGTCATTCCTTCCTAAACTGGAGATAAACTAACTGCAGAGACTGAAGGATTGAGTCCATTTCCATTTCAGCTGAACAGGAATGGTGCCACTGTTCACAGCAGGGCCTGCAATTTGCCACCAGCAATGTGGGGAAAACACCTTTAGCATCCATCCCGAGGGGAGCTCGTCGAGGGAATGCACAGGACAGACCTCCCTTGAGCAGCCACCAAGATTCTGCACAAGTACAAGATGCAGCTATGGCACAGTTAGAGAGAGAAAAACAAAACCCACTGGTGGTTGTTTTAAATACCTCTGCCTAGCCCAGTGCTTCTGGGAAGGTGAGAGGAATTGGAACAAACATTATGGGAATACAAACTCTTATCAAAAAATCCCTATCGAGAGACTATAAGAATTTGTCAAGTACCAGGGAAGTGTGCCATACATGCGCGGGACTGCAGGCTGGAGCACAGTAGGATCACAGCAACATGTTCAAAGTATAAACCCCTCTGCATACACCCTTTGCACTTTAGACCAAAACTTCTCAAGATCCTTAAGTGTTTGGTTTCATGTGGAAGCACTAACTCAGAACAGAGATTGTGATTTCTACATAACAAAGGGGACTTCTGCCTTCCACCACCAGACACCACTTCGAGACTGGAGCTTAAACATGTGTTTTGGGTGCTACTTGAACCGGAGCAGCAGTCCCAGACAGCATCACAAGTCTTTTATTAAAAGTTAGTCACTGTACACATACACACTGCCAAGAATAGACAGGCCCTGCCCTGAGTCATTCGCTCTCTAAATAGACTGGAGGAAGGACGGGAAAGGAGGGACATGGAGAGGTGAAAGGGCTTAGCCAGGGTCCTACTTGCAGCAGTCTGGGAGCAGGGCACAGCATCCCCCGGTCCAGCTGGTCCCTCCACCATCATTTCTGCGGCCAGTGCTCACCAGCTTTCCCCTTCCTCCAGGCTCAGCTCTCTGCATTGTTGATATAATTCTTGGTGCAACATGAGAGATGGTGGTACAGGGCAAGAAACGCTGGTGTGGAAGGGATGCGGGTCCTCCAGCACGTCTGGGTAAACACAGCGCACCAGAGGGAAACTGAATGAAACGGTTTCTTGTGAAGGAAAAGACCTTTCCCAGTGACCCAGTGGAGACAAGGGAGCACTTGCGGCTCACAC
>NW_009258669.1:6734722-6762341 GCF_000687185.1 Egretta garzetta | reverse complement strand
CTACCCTTGGGCAGAAAACACTCCTCTTCACTGATGAGCCCCCCTCCATCTGGTTCATAGTTGGAAATTCAACCTTCAAGAGCAAGGGCTAGAATCCTACTTTTCTTACAGAAGTACCGGTATCCAGTAAAACTTTCATGTGCCCTGTACAATTCATCAGGGCGGGTATATCTTTCTTCAGTTACTATCCCAAATCACCTGTTTTTTTCATCTTCAACCAAAATCTCATTTGGTTCAAGTCCTTCTAAAATATCTTAATTAAATTAGTAAAATTGTTTTCTCTATCACTGTTTTTGTAAGCTTGTGTACAAGCAGGGTTTTTTTAAATATGGAGGGGGTAAATCAGGATAGCAAAGATTATTGCTTTGGATTTATGAGAAGAGGACACATCTAGCATGCATCAGGTTGCATGGAAACCTGTTTTTGCCTAAAGTGCTAATTTTTTTTTCCAAGTTCCTTGACAAAGAATTAATAACGATGTAGCCAAACAAATTTTTAACAACTGTAAACTGTGGAAACTTTCTGACAGTTTTAACAAAGCTCATCCTTCCAGCAGTCCCTGTCAAGCACTATGATATTGCTCACCCTCAGGAAGGGTGGCACAGAAGACTCAAAATTTAGATTTAACGAGAGCGAGGGGAGGCAGGAAGGAGCCACATGAATTATTCATACAAGCTGCAGCCCTTGCAAATTAGTTCCTAGTGCAGGAGAAAGACACTCTTGCAGATCTTACAGCAATCAAAGGGCACCCTGCAGCACCAGCAGGGCCACAGCCAGAGGAGGGATTGGGTCAAATGTAGGACATGGGTGTAAAGAAGAGCTGCTGGAAGCTGCTGCCACCCATTTGGAGGGCAGTGAGTTAGGGTCCCTGACTCATATTTTGGAAGGAGCTCCCTCCCCGTGATGGGATAATGGCACTGCAGGTGTTCACCTCAGGGAGCATGAAACAGCCCCACTCCTCCATGGGCTCACCTCATGCTCACCCCACGGATGTGGGCACTGCTTTCTGCTGTGGCTTCTACGTGACTTCAGGGGAAGGCACTGCCTGCTGAGCATGTCTGTCCTTCTAAGAAATAGAAAGAGTTTTTAAACACCCACCCTCCCATAACCACAGTTCCTTTAATAGACAATAATTTTACCACCGATGACTAAAAGTGAGCACCTGCAAGCCTGCAGCTGTGTTTTTGTTACCAGGCTTAAAACCTCAGTCCCTGGAGCCGCCAGGAGTTCAGGCTGGTGGTGTCCCCCCAGGTTTCCTCTGAGACCGTCCTCCTTCTCCCAGGACACCTCCAGGAGCCCCCGTCCTTGCTCACTCTCCCTTTTCCACCACAGCAGCACCCCAACTCTCTGTGAGTTGGGGACAGCTTGTGCTCCCCGGAGGGTTTGTTGCCTTTTGCACCCTCCTGGTCCCAGGCTAGTCATAGCACTGCTCCCTCTGCTTTTCAGTTTGCTGCAGTATGAGGCATAAAGTGTGTAAGCAGCCATGGACACCATCAAAGGGGACTGACTTTGCCTTTTTTTTTTGCTATAATTTTCGTGGCAACTCTTCATTAAAGCTTGTACAGCATTGTCCTTTGCAGCCCAGCCAACAAAATCTACACAACCATGTTAATAAAAAAAGAATTATTTAACAACAACAACAAAAAAATCTAAGCTTCAAGAACACCTTTTGCAGAAGTTACTCTCATGATGTTAGGTTTCTATGCATAATACTGATTTTCACAGACCTGATAACTTCCTAAGGGAAAAAAATATAATTTAGATCATGCGGTATAAGAGTAACTGGCACTACTGGTAGCGAATAAAATATAGCTGTGAATGTTTACTTTTTAATAGATAAGCAAGAGTCTTGTGTCTTCCTGGAGCCCAACTGGAATTCAAATATTGTTTGACTTTTTCTCTCCCACAACACACATTCAATCTTGTAACACTTTCGAAATCTTGAGCAAATAGAATACTGCAAGTTAAACATCACATGAGTCAAATGTACCCATTACAATGACTTCAGAACAACTTCTCAGAAGAACTTAGATCTGTAGCAAACATTTTAATGAGGAATTAAGACTAACTGGTCTTCACCACAGCTCATTTTCTTAATAATTCACCTGTCAGCTCTGTGAAGATTTCTGAATAGAACATGACTCCTAGCCATTCCTACAGCTTCTTTCTGTTGGTGGGTTATTGGTTTTCTTCCCCATTAGAGAAGCCCAGAGCATTTGACATCTGTTAGTTATTTACCCAGCACAATGCACTTGGCAAGCGCAGCCAGTTCTGCTCATTTTGTCACAAGAGTAAATCCAGACATAGTAAGGCAAAGCCTCAGTGCCAGTGTTAATGGCTTACATGGCACTAGGGCAATTTACACCAACTAGTGATATATCCAAGGATGTTAAATTGGTTGCCAGGGCTATGAAACGAGCCAAGGGAGAGCTGATAGCAGAGGGAGACATTGCAGTTCTGCTTACCTCTGCTGACCGCACAGCACCTGCAGCTCAGACCACCAGCAGCCCCTGAGAAAATGCTGTAGGAAGGGACTTTGTTGTCAGGAGTCTCAAGAGTACTTTTTTTTCTTATTTGAAAATTAAAAAAATAACCCACTTGTCCACATAAATACATGGGTTTGAGACATATTTAATTAAAATATCTCAAAAATTCAAATGCAAAAATGCAATGTTTATTTTCAAAATTATAGTCACCCATCCCCTTTAAACTGCATTTCTTGTGAGCAAACATAAAACAATTAAATTCAAATTCAAGAGTTTAAATTTTGGGGTTTTTTTTCATTTCTAAATGTAGATGACTGATTGCTGACCCCATCAAAAACAATGCCAGAACTGCCAGTTACCTCAGTGGAGTCAGGTTTTCACCCAAAATAATGTGGACTCCTGCAGGTAACAGCTGAGGACAAGCATCCTGAAAATGGCACCTTTGCTTGCTTTCATAGCTCAGGGATGAGAGACAAATACTTTTTTAATCTGAACATAGCCTACAACTAGCTGCCTTTGATCTGTATGGCTTTTTCAGTGTCATTTTAAGGCAGTCCAACAAACATCCTTTTTAAAAACAAAACATCTTGCATAAGGTAAAAGTTGATCTAAGCATCCCTCTAGAAACAACAGTACTGATGATGCAAATAGCCTGAAGTAATACCTACACTTTTTATTAAAAATGACCTCTGGATTGTTGTATTTCACACAGACTGATGTTACCATATCTTCTTCAAACTTCTACATTTGGGAGTGTGTATTTTTCTATTTTAAATGTTATTCTTCCTCCTTTGTTGTCCTCAGGCCTCTATTTTAAGATAGTGTGACATTAGTTCACCACCGACAAATCAGTTTCCTGACCCAAAATTATATTCTCATTTCCATATCAAATCCAGTGCAATTACATTTACTTAAGCATTTTTCTCAGAGCTTTAATAAGGCAAAGCAACTTCATTTATTTAAAGCTTTTTTGAGTGCTTGTTACTGTTGTGTGTAAGTACCAAATGGAAAAGAAAGTGACAAGTAGTGATTTTCAGGATTTTATTTTTTAATTACAGAATTCTCCACCAGGGTAATAAGACCTGACAGAGTTCTCTGAATAGAATTGCGTTAAGAGGACAGTACATGTACCCACTAAAGCAATGGAAAGATGCTTTAATGTTCTGTAGTATTGCTAACTCCAGAAATTATGGGGTTTAATTGCCTTTTTCTTGAGCAAACAGGTGTTTTCAATAGCATTGAGCCCACAAACTTTCAGACCATGTGGGCCACCAAACACATTAGCAGTTCCTTTGTTTATTTTAACAGACAAACAAATGCAAGCTCCACCCTGGCCTTGGAGCCAAGAGAGAGTGGGTGTAAGTCAGTGCATTTGCTTTTCTTCTGAAAAGGAGATTTCTGAGCAGTGTGAACTTCAAATTTATTTCAGAATACCCATACCATTTCTTCTGGTGCACTAAGGCATAAACTGTGTAGTATATAACACTGTAGAGCTTCATCATATTTTGTGTGTGTTTGTCCCACATTTTAAAATTGTATAGAGAACACCATTAAAAAGGTAAAGTTATTACAATAAAAAACTGGGGGCCCAGCACAGGCAGGTTCTGTGGCTGATGAGAGGACAGATACTTTGACTCCTGTGAATCCTTTCTTGGGGAGGTTGCCTGAAATGCATGCAAGTACAGGAAAGTTAACTGACTTCAACTCAGCAACCTGAACCAATATTACAACAAAATAGCACTAGCCTTTTAGCAACCTATGGTAGAACAGCTATGATTTTCTGGTTACTTGTTTTTAAAAACTAAGGACTCCAGTACTGTAAGAGTTATTTTGTCTCTGGCATTAACAGAACCTAGACTTCTTTGTGTACATCTTGTCTTCTGGGTTTTACAGACCTCTGCTTTGGGACACTCAGTGGGTACAGAGCTATTCCTCTCTTCCCAAAAGCCTTTCACCTTTTGGGCATTAAAAAGAGGTATCTGTAACGTTTGCACTGTAATGGAAACCAGACATGGCAAGAATGAAAGCAGAGCCTGAATCCCACAAAACAAACTTTGGCCCCAAAAGGCTCCAGCTAAAACTAGCTTTCTTCATCTGTCCTCTTCTGCCTGGATTTCTTCTTGGCTAGACAAAAGTCTCTACTGCCACCAACATTTCCGTGCCATCTTTCACTGTTGGTATATGGTGTGCCTGGCCTCTCTTTCCCAAAATCAGATGCTGGTGGGACTAGGGCAGCTGAAAGGAAGGTGCCATGGGACCATCAAGACAAAGTTGTTTCTTCCTTATATGTGAAGATCATGGTTTTGGGGGCATGCACTTGAACAGCTGCAGTTCTTTGGTTTCCTTCTTGTAGGAGCATGACAGCTCCTCAGCTTTTGTTTTGCCCAGTAGTAGGCTCTGAAGTGATTTCCATCGACCTATCTCAAGATACTGCAGTGACCCATTAGGCCTGTTCCTACTACAACCATAAGAATTACTTTGTGGTTACAGCCCAAGGCCTTCAGAGAAGCCCAGCATGGGGTCCAATGTAATAGCCTTGAGCTCAGGCACCAGACACAAACTGTAGACCAAAGTATTTCCTCCGGAAATACAGAGTTCTGTGAAACCAATGTAGTTTGTCAAAAATTAAATGGTGGTGGTATTTTGATGGGAAATCTATTCTAAATAATCTTTAATCACTATTTAAAGGTGGCTTTTTTTTTTAATTAATCAAGCAGCTTCAGTTTCTGTTACAGGACTTTGAAGCCAAAGCCCTCTGATCTCCCTGTCCTTGAAAAACGTTGCCGTTTTGACTTTCTACCTTGCTTCTTCAACAAAGCCCGAGAGCTGACATGCAGCAGGGTGGACACTGCCTTCTGAAACATGCTATGGAGGGCTAGCCACAGGCCCACCAAACCAACCCTCATCTAATAAACCTTGCTCAACCCCTGTTGGCTCCATGCAGTAACAGCCTTGGATTTCTTTCAGATGACCCACCAGTACCTTCCCCACAAGCCCTGATTCCCACCCATCAGTTTTCCAGCCCCAGAAGGTACCAGCAGCATCTTATAGCCCTCACTCCTCTTCCTCTCCTTCCCCATGGGTATTTCCTCATCTGCTTTCAATTCCCAAGCACACATCACTTTGTCCCTCTGCAGAGGAGCAAAGAAGCCAAAAGAGAGATTTTTTAAAGGGGTTTTCTTCATCAGAAGTCTTTTGAATGTTCACTTGCACTCAAAATAAAACTGAAATTCAGGTCCTCTGAGTGCTCCTGCTTTGTTACTGCTCTTGTTGCAGCAAGCACGCTGTAAAATCTTGCAATGGACATAGCCCCAGATTAATACTGGCAAACTGGGTAAGAGTATTCTTGGCTGTTTGACATACAATTATATTAGAGGCCAGATACACACGTATTACATGTTGTACAGATATACATTTGTCCAGAGCAAACCTAGTCCACATCAGAATAAAAATCGTGTTAGCAATACTGCCAGATGTGAAATACTCGTGTATTTTAGCCCCTTGCTCTCAAGCGTTACCCTTCAGGGCATTACAGAGTGTCTTGGGAAACAGCTAGCATTTTGCACTCCTCCACTGCATAAAACAGCTGAAACTGTGTTTGTTTTTAAAAATTGCCTAATAATTGAGAGCTTCCTTGCCAAGATTCAAGCCTGAAGCCAAGCACAGCAACCCTATTAACATCTTGGAGGGGGGGAAGGAGAATTGTTGTGTGAAAGAAAGAAAGAAAGAAAGAAAGAAAGAAAGAAAGAAATTCCCTATCACAGGGAGAAAGTAGAGAAAGACCAAAAATCAAAGCATTTTAAAATGAGTAAAGGAACTGAAACACAAGCGTGAGGGAGGGGGGAAAATTATATTGTTTCCCCACGGAAATATCCTTGTATTATTGCCTCTAAGATCATCTTAAAGCAACCATTTTTTCTAGAAAAGGGGATTAGAATAAATTAAAATTTTGTAATGCTTTTAGAAGTGCAGCTTTCATGGTTCCCTGCATTGACAGTGTTAAAGACACTCAGATTTCAGTGACATGACATTTTTAAAAAAGCTTACAGCACCAGACTTCCAATTCAAAATCTTCTTCTTTGAAACGCAGAACATTAGCTTTTTCACACAACTAGCAACTTAAAACAAACAGCCAATGTAAAACTGAACAGATAGATTCCTGAGCCTTCTTCATAAAAGTTATCAAGACTACCTGTCATCTGGCGGTTGCAGTATCACTCTGAGATTCAAGCCATATGGGTACCATTCCCAGCTGTGTCCCAGTACTCCTTTATGCACTTTGGACAAGCCTTTTACCTCCATATGCCTCAATATTCCAAATGCAAAATGTAGAAAACAGCTTTATGCTACCCCATGGTACTCATACTATTTATTCATGTACACATGACCTTTATTACTCCAGCCAGAAACATTTTTTCCATATTCACATGCAAAAACTGTTGAAATTCCTTCACTGGCTTTAGTACTGAACATACATCCTCTGATGTTTAATTTTAAATAAATAAATTTAGGAATGCAGTACACCCTGAAAATCACCAGCTCAGAACAAGTAATAATGAGAAGAAAACACCTGTTCATCCATACAGGGCATTTCCTTGAAGCCTGTAGTAGTTAATTTAAAATACTGCATAGATCTGTCACCTTGCCTGGGATCCCAGGTCTCCCCTAGGGTCTTTGCAGTGATGAGGAGACCCTACCTTTTCAGGAAATTTAGGTTTCAATGAAAAAAATCAAGATTTCACCAAAGCCTGGAACTGCCTTTTTTCCTGGTATGACTCCTGGGAACAGTGTGCATGTGTGTGCCTATTTTTTTCACTGTGTCTACTTTATGAACAGGTAAAAAGAACCACAGAGATTAAATGATTCACCTACAAAGCCTTTGGACACAAACAGAAACTCTCATGGTTTGTATTCACAACCATCAGATCTAAGAAAAAAGACTCATGCCAAACAGGGCCAGGTACCAGACAAGTCCATTTCAGAAGGAGGAGGAAGTTCTCCAACAAATGCAAAGCAAATGCATTTCTTTTAACTGAAGAGGAAGCTCTGCCCTTAAGCCATACCATTCCTGGTTCATAGAAACCTCTCCAAGAACCAATTTTACACAGCTGGGTTTTGAGTCCCTTTTTACTTTTTTTTGAGCACTATTTTCCCTTCCCATTCCTTGATGTGAGGAGGTACATCTCATAGCAAGCTGGGAGAGATGCTGTTGCTGGTTAGGAACTGGGAAAGAGCTGGGAGTTCTTACAACCTTGGGTATACCACATGCACCTAGCTGTGGCCTCAGGCAGGCAAATGTCTTCCAGTCTTTCATGCTACCAACTAGAAACAATACTTGCAATCTGTGAGTGCTCCAAGGCTCATCTCACTCACTGAGCTCCACGACTTGCCTTCCAGATTGCAGGCACTTCACATAGTGCTCCTCTTACACCTTGACGTCAAAAAGGACCACTGCAGCCTTGCAGCCAAGCTTTCTATTTCAGACCTTCATCTTCCTACTCTGAAGGAACATTGCTAGCCTGTAAGTACCTCATTTTGTGATTATTTTGAAAACTATTTTGGTTAGGCTGGATCATACCTGATGGCTTTCCAAGAAAACCCAACAGCTTTTGCATACAAAACTTCTAATTCATGAGGCTCTGGCCCTTTCTGTTCCATCTCCTTTACCTGTGTTCATATTTGCTTCTAGTAAATAGTTTTGTTTTTCAGATTTAACCAGTACAAAGAATTTAAGCCAGCCAGATGGAAATACAAAGTTACTGAGAAATGTTGCATAGTAATACTGTGAATGAGTTCCAGGAATTACTGAAAGTCACTTGCTATTTATTGCTTAGTAATACAGTGCTTGAGGTTTCCTGTCACTAGTTCAGTTGTGCCAAAGCTTAAAAAAAAAAAAAAATACAGTTTCACATGCTTTGCAAAGTTTGTTTCTACCCAGTCACTCCTCAGAAAGGACTGACCTGGTATTCAAGCGCACATGAAGAAGATCCTTTATTCACTTTGTGACCAAACTGCTTGCAAAAACTAACTATGAGAGCAAGAGCAAAAAGGATAACGCAGAATTAAAATGCAGTAAGCACCATTCTCCCATGATTACAGACAAGTAATTCTGTTGTCTTTACCAAATAAGCACAGCATTTCACGTTCAACTTGCAGCTGCTAGTTCACATTGGATAGGCAGCCCCTCACCACCACAAGGAAAAGGGCTACTCCACAACTCCTGAGGCCACTATCTGAGGCCACATGTTCCTAACTGAAGCACAGCAGAGTGTCTCAAGATGCCCTGCCTATGCGACTGAAGACCACAGACTCACACAGATCATCAGGCTGGGAGGACTCCAGTCCAAGCCCCTGCCCAAAGCAGGTTCAGTCGTGGCATCAGACCAGGTCGCTCAGGGCTTTTCATCCTGTCGGGGCTGGCAATAGTCCAAGGATGGAGATGGCACAACAACTCTGGGCCCCTACTGCACTGCTGGGCTGTCTTCATGGGGAAAATGGCTGAGCATTTCCTATTTCAGTCTATGACCATTGCCTCTCACCTCCTGCTGTTTGCTGCTCTGAGGACCAGCTTTCTCCTCTCAGTAACCTCCTCATAGATATCGGTGGGCAGGAGGGCACAGCAAGAATGGGGCTGCTCCATGGTGAGTACAAACAAGGTGACCCCAGCAGAGGCAGTGCCCACAGTGCTGTCAGGTTGGCAGCAGTGACCAGTACCATCTGCAGCCCCGAACACAGTGAGGTAACAAGTCAGTCCTGGGGGTCCACCAAGGGAGTCCAGCCACAAACAGCAGGAGACAGGTCTGGGTGTACTATGGTGTAGATCAGGCCAGAATGGCCTGATGGGCCACTGGGTTGGACTAGAGACCTCCAAGGTCTCTTCCAACCTCCACAATTCTGTGACAGATCATTTCAGACCTCATGCTTGTATTCCAGTAAGGGCGTACTGAAAAGTAAAGTGTTTGGCCCATACACTGGGTGATTACAGTCTGGTGGGCAGAAAATTAAGTCCAAACTGTGAATCCCACTTTATAAGAGTGGGATTTGCACAGTGAACCGAACCAAAGGAACAGACTATGTCTGATTAATTCCCTCTTAAGGTTTCTAATGCAGTCTACTTGCAGACCCAAATTCTGTGATACAAAATCTCTTAGTAGGTTCCTCAACCTTTTTCAGAAACATCTTTCAGTATGTTCAGTGTAAACAGGAAAATCATTGTCACTGTTATGCACTGTTGTCCACCTTTGCTTCTGTCTTCCCTGATAAACCTCAAACCCGTTAATGTTCCAAGCTTGGCGGAAATGGTGGTATTTACCAGATGAAGACAATCTTGCCAGGGAAGTAAATGCCATTGGTATCCTTGTCCAGAGAACTATCTGCAAAATCCCAGCCTATTCAAAACTGAGAAATCAAGATGACTGCAAAGCCCCAAGATAAGAAGCTTTTTTTGAAAGCCAAAGCAAGTTGTACTGAGAAAACAGGGGCAACTTTTACAGGTTTACAGCAAAACAGTGAGCAGAACATGTATTGCTCTGGATCCATTTCAAGTGCCCAGAGAGGACACAGCTTACACAGCCAAAGCCACCTCCCTATTTCATGTGCTGCCACCCTCAGCAGTGAAAATAAAGGCTTGTCTGGTGACAGAAATAGCCCTATGTCTCAAGCCCAGACAGAGCTGGTACTTCTGGGAAATTACTTCTGTTAGTCTCTGCATGTTACCTTAGAGGGAGACCAGTTAGATCATGTACTCTTCCTTGGAGACCATCCAGATTTCAAGGGGTTCATCTTTTTGCCCCATAAAAAGCCATGTCTGTACACTGGCACAGAACTCCGATGTGTTTTTCCATCTATTTACGTGAATAAAGTCAACAGTGGCAGAGAGCGGTATGGCCACCAGCTCCAAGGCTGCACCCTACAGCCTTTCAAGGATGTGCTCCAGCTCAGGTCTGCCAAGAAGGCGGCAAGTCCACCAGCACCCTCTCAACTGGGACAGAGGAAATGAGATAAAACAGTGAGAACTAGTGCAAAGGAGGGAATAGAATCAAGAATACCCTAACTCTATTACTGTGGGGTAAAACTGGGTGCGCTGGGGATTTCCAAAAAGAAGGATAGCAGCCCAGAGCTTAGACAATTTGTTTTCTGGGGACAGGAGGTGAGGGTAACCTTTCATTTTACAACGCCAAGGAACTGACAGCAGGTGGGAGTTTTAAGGCCTTTTCTTAAACTGGCAGAGACCTGGGGCTGATTGGCATGCGTGCTTAAATAGAATATAGGATCACCAGAGAGAGCAGCCTCCCTGCCCTCACTGCCTGTGCTCCCACTGTGGCTTCCAGCCTCTGTTTCTCAGGTCCACCCTTCCTACCCATAACTCCTGTCCTTCTGCCCAGTTACCCCGAATGACGTCTGTGCTTACATAGCTCCTCAAACAAGGAAGGGCAAAACCGCAACTTCTCCCAGGGCTGACCTCCTGCCTGGGGGGCTGGGCACATGCCACCCATGTATTACAAATACGCCATCAGGAATGACAGCCTGACAGAGAGAAGGCAAGTGGTTCAGGTGATAAGCAATGACACTTTTGTTGTCTGCCAAGATCAGAGTCGACGTTGTACCCTGTTCTGTGCTTAGGAAGAGCATCTACACAAAGAACTTGCTGAGGAAGGAGTAACGGCACTGCAGATTTGCCCCACAAATCTGGTGTTAAGTGAAGGGCACAGGTCAGAAAGAGAAAAGAATAGCTGAAGTGTAAAAGAGAATGGTCGACTCTTTGCTGTCTGTGCAGTGAGTGGGCATAGCTTCACTGGGACTGAATGAGCAAAATAGGCCATTAAGTCTCCAATTTAATGTTTTGAAGAGCAAACCACTTTAAAACAACGCATCTCTGCAACTTCCTTTTACACGCTTTGCTGTGCAAGAAGAGGGGTGGTAAATACAAACATCTGCTATGCAGTTTTAAATATATTTATTTATCTGGCAGAAATTACCATTTTGCAAAGATCACTAGAAGCAATACATTATTCTTAAGTCTTGGAAATGAAAGAAAAATGCAAACTGATCTGGTGGCAGACATACCCAGAAAGCAAACAAATGAGAAACGTTTCATCTGTTGTTCTCACAGAAGAAAAAGAAGACAAACAAAAAGACTAACTCACAGTTCATTCTCAGAGCAGCCCTCTCATCAGGCAACACAGATGAACACTGAAGATTTGTACTATCCATGAGTTCTTGTTTCTGTTGCTATTAAACTCTACAGCTTTATTCAATTTAGGAAGCATATTTTAGGGAGGCCACTGACTTGGGAGTGCTTCTGGGTTTGGAAGTATAGTTTTCAGCAGGTGCATAATATTTTGTCCTTCCTGATAGTTTGTTGTCAGCAAAGCTTTTGATCCCGACATTTCCAAAACGCAGCACACAAAAATCAGGTTAGCTAAAATGAATGAACTTCATTCATTTTCAAATAAATAAATGCACTTGTGAAGTGGTTTGTGGGCTTAATATTCTGGAAATTTCCCGAAGACTCAGAAGTAGCTTGTGCACTGAGAGGGAGAAAGTTAACTCTTTTGTGGTAGGCACATTTTATCATACATACTCAGGAATATTTCAAGAATTCCCTCCCACAGTCATACGACAGCTATCACTGTGGCACTGGAGAAGGGAGGAAGTTATATCTTTATACCCAAGCCAGTCCTGTAGGAGGCATGCAAACTGTGGGTGTTTATACCAGAAAACAAAACCACAGCTTACGTAAAAATGTTAGTCAACATTTATTATTGAAATCTTCATTTCACAGCAGCGTTAAGGGAGGAAAAACGTAGAGAGGCAACCAATGTTTTCCAGTTCTTCACCCTTCTCCTGGAGAAGCACAAATACGACACAGTATCAGGAGCAGGAATATGAGCACAGGTCCTGGTCAGGACAGCTTCAAGATTCTCCTCATCTTGAACACAGCAAAGGGTATGAGATACTTAGGAAAGACAAATACCTGACAACCTCCTGAGAAGAGGCTTTTTCAAGATTCAGTCAAAATCAGGTGAAGGAAGGAAAAGAGTTGAACTGTGGACTTCTACATTTCTGATCAGAATTTGGACAAAGGGGGAAGAGAGACAGAACCAAGGAATTATAACCCAACCCTGCTTCTTTATCTAACTCCAGCAAAAATCTGTGGCCATGAACTCTGAATAGATGCACTTCTCAGCTGGTTGGCACCTTTTAGGGTTTTCTACTTCACAAAGCCTCCTGCTCTGTCCAGAGTTTCCTAGGGGTGCCTTAGTGGCTTGATGGCTTTTGCAAATTTTGCCTCTAGCACCTGGCTCTGTGAAGCTTTCATCAGGGCTTTCGGTGGCTCCAGTAATGCATGAGTGCTACTCTAACAGTACTGGTCTAGCAATGACTGTTGATGACTAGGCTTTCTTCTGTGAAACAGCTTTGATTTTTCTTTCATAAACACAGGAAGGCAAAAACTCCAGCAACAGCATGCCTGACTCAGTGGAGGAGATCTGAAATGATGCAGTCTACCAGCCCCAGCTGCCCTTTCTGTGACGGGACCTCAAGCTCACCAGAGCTTTGAGAGGGACTTGCTGAGATATTTTTCTTATGATGAACTCCTCAAAGAAAGCCAAAAAGTTTTCAAACTCACAAAGTCAAAATTTTCAAACTCAAAATAAATAGCTTTATTTTAGAATTGGGAAAAGGAAAAAATCAAAGCAGTGAGGTCAGCAGAAATATAAAGATGTTTAGAACTAATTCTTTCCTGGTATCACTGTCCCTGTTTCCATGCCTGACTTCAGCAACACTGGGGGCTACCTAGACTCCCTGATCCCTCAGGGGTTTCTCTGCCCATCACCATGTGATGACCCTCTTGAACTTGTTGGATATATCCTGCCCTTTTCAGCAATCTCTGCTGCAAGGTCCCTGCTCATTCCTCTGGGACTAGACAGGTATCAGGACATCTCTCAGTGCCTAGGACCATATCTCCTTGAGCACATCCACTTGCTTTTGAAGGCGGGGATACTCTTCTCTTCCTTCCAGAGGTGTCCAACGAACACAGTTCTGATAAATGAGCTCAACATAGGAACTGAAAGCAAAAAGAAATAAAGAGACACTGTTCACCAGCCCATCAGATTCACAGCAGGAAACAATTAACAGAAATTCCTCTACATCACTCTGAAAGCAAGTCTTTCAGTAATGCTGGGGTTTGCAATTCAAATATATTTTCATTTAGATGGTTGACCTGTTTATGCATTGGTTTCTTTAAGTTTCGTATCAGTCTTGTATCAGCTTCTTATTTTTTCAGGTGCAAATCTTAGTCATTCTGACCCTGAGGCAAATTATGACTACATCAGCATGTGTGAAACACAGAACTGAAGTTACATAACATTGCAAGTACAACCCCGAGAGTGGAAAGACCTTCTATCTTCAAAACATGTAAAATGCAACTATTGTCACCATTTTGCCCCTTAAAATGTAAAAGAAAACTTTTTGCACATGGGTCTATTCCTTTGTACTTTGTAGCACTGTTTCAAGTCCTGCATCTATTACTCCAGCTCACTGCTTCATCAAATTTTTAAATGGGTGTAAGTAAGGGAATCAGACATGAAACCCTAATTCATCTAAGGTTTATATGGCTATACCTCAACATATGGCTCAACATTTTTGGATCTCAGCTATATATGCCAGCCAATATGAGTAGGAGAAGCTCAGCATGTGATGTGCTAATTATTTCAGGTATGAAGATAGACGGGAGTGAAGCCAAGATACCAGGTGAGAAGGAGAAGGGGAGGTGAAAATGTGTAAAGTTTTCTGGAGTTGAAAATGGTGACAGGTATATCTATACGGTGGTAGAAAAGGAAGAGCGAGATTTGCTCTTCACACTGGTACATACTAATCAAGGTCAGCTTCTGCTGAGATGTATTCTATTTCTGCAACTCTCCAGTAGCATCACCTGACAGGTACCCCTCTCCCTCTCTTTCGTGTTTGCTGCAGGACACGCGTGAAGCACTGACAATGCATTCTGACCTGGCAGGTTTATATGTTAATCAACACTGTGGCAATGGTTCATCCGCATGACGCTTTCTCTGGCAGCAGAACAGAATAAAAACTCTCCCTGTGCTGAACGCCTGGGTAGCAAGAGCTTGCAATACCCAAACTTTTAAGTTCTGTCATGACTACTGGCAGCAGGCTTTGGAAAAGGTCTGAGAAAAAAAAACTTTAATCGTGTATTTGCCCCACAATGGAGTCAGTCTGTTTGAACTCCACTGGCTCCAGGGAAAAATCACTCAGCTCCACTTCAAGAACCACAGACATATCTCAGGACCTTCTCATACCCTCTTTTACCAGACACACTCTTTTGGGAGACAAGAAGGAAAACACAGCAGCTCTCCTCTTTCTCCCTTTCTCTTTTATTTGATGGCCCAAACAGGCGAAGATCCTGGAAAAGATGTCCCTGGATTTGGGTCACCCCAGTGCCTGAGAGGATGCTACAAAAGGACTGAGCATCCCTAAAATGTCTCACTTAGCATGCCACTGCTGCCAAGCCAAGCTATTATACCTAGGAGCACTGCAGTAAAACCACCCAGGTGCAGTCACTGAATGCTGCTGTTCACAGGAAAGGTGGGTACGTATCCATCCATGAGCATCTGTCAGGTATGAGCACTGATCTCAACAAGTGATGACAATAAACGTCCTTATAAACACCCCCAAATCTTCTGACAGAAACACCTGGAGTCCCGTAACCTAACAGATTATTTCCTATTTTGTAGTAAGAATTTCGTAAGAAATTTCATGAAGAATGATGACCTGGAATAGTGACCCAGCTATGGTATGAAACAAGCCAGAGTGTTAATAAATCAGTGAAGTGCAGGAACCTGGTCAGAAACTGCTAATGTTTTGATTACTTCTCCAGTGGTATTCAGAGCCTTTTCAATAGACCAGAAAACTAGGGAAGGTTGTGATTTCCTCTTGGCCAATGGAAGTCTACAGAAACAACACCTTGAGATAGGACTCCTTTTGCTCTGACCAGAATCATGTCTTTCAACAAAGACAAAGAGAGAGCAAAGATACTTATAAATTCCTCCTTCCAACAACTCCTCTGAAATGAGAAGAAGCACATACAACTAATGGAATAACTCCAAATTAAGCAATTTGTTCAATGCCACAGAACAAAGAATAGCCAAACTAGAACTCAATCCCATTCCTTAACTATCCTTTTTATCTTCTTACCTGACACATACAGGTAAACTAATAATATTTATTTATTTCACAGGAGCACAATACCTCTCTTGCTTGAAGATAGCAAGCATGTAGTATCTGCTGACAACATGGCCTAGCAAAAACTGTTGCAAAATGAAAATAGAAAGTCTATAGACTCTGTATTTTTTTCATGGATTCTCTAACTTTTAATAAACTGGAAAAGTCTCTGATTCTCTTTCAGTCCCTCTGTTTCTGCTGTACCAGAAACCCTTATTATCAGTTCTTGTAATTTTAAGCATTTATTCTTCAGAATTCCTGCTAATCCCCATTTTAGGTTTAACTTTGTTGTTTTTATGTTCCTTCTATTGTCCTAAACTGCATTAATTTTTCTTTTCTGGTAGAGAATTCTTTAGCCTCTAGGGATATCTGAGAAGGTCTTTCAACCTAAGCTGCACCGTGCTGAGCCTCATGCTATTCATATCCCTCCTATAGGGCATCACTGTCTTCTTGTTGTCAAACGCCTTGTTGCTTCAGCTTAGAAATCATAAGCACAGCTCTAAGCACATTAAGATCCTTTAAACATGTAAAAAATGCAGCTTTTTTTTTTTTTTTCCCCACAAATCAGAGCCAGAGTTAGAGGTGAAAGAGCCTTAGACATTTCAATCTCTCCCATGGAAGCTGCTCAACTTTGTTTGGATAGGGCAGGAACTTAAACCCTTCCTCCTCTCCTGATGGTATCTTTCCTTTCAGTGCCAGAGGTGCTGGGTCCACTGTCGTTGAACCTAGGGGCTCTGCGAGAGCAATTGGAGAGCATGCCATTGCCTAGTGGTGAGAATATTCATCTGGAAAATGAGAGCTGTGGTCAACCCCCTTGAAGAAAGGAGGGATGGATTCAAGCTCAGGTTGATGAACAGAAGGTCTCCAACTCCATCACATCATACAGCTGTTTTTCTGTGAAATTCCTACTTTAGTAACAATGCTGTGATAATTCCTACTGCATCCAAGTAGCACAGAAATGCCTGGCTTATTCCAGCAGGGATTGAGCATGGCTGACACACTTGGCTCTCCAGTGTGTTTTAAGATACAGATTGTTCTAGTAATGTACCTAAAGAGCTTCAAAACGGCAACTTTGTGCATCTAGGTCCTCAGATATCTCTAAGGCGAAACAATAACTAAGTGAGGATCCCCAGAACATAAATTTGGCGTTTAAATAACCATGTCACCTTACTGTGGTCATTTCCAAATGACACCCAGATAGTGGGAAACACAGAAACAGGACACAGTGGGCTGTGTCAAAACATCCTGCATCTCCCTCCAGCATGTGTGTCACTGCTTGAGGAAGTGTGATAGCATTTCCAAATTCACAGGACTGCAGTTTTCACCAGGTTGCAGAAGACTAATGACTAGCCTGCAAGAGGTGTCCCCGCTCACTGCAGGGGCCTTGGACTAGATGACTTCCAGGGGTCCCTTCCAACCCAAAACATTCTATGATTAGATGATTCTAAGAGCTGGACTTCAACCAGCAACTGGTGGACTTTGTTTCATTATGATCCTCTAATTGCTGTCTCCTTTTACAGCAAAATTAAGCAGAATGGCCCACAAGCAATAATGACCTAAGCCCCGATGCTCTATGTTGTATTTGAAGATTTCTTCTTGTTCTATTCAAGCTGCCTTTTCAGACACGTAGAATTGTGCCAATGGCACTTTAAAAATCAACAGAAAAAATCACAGAAATGGAAACGTATGCTCTGTAGCATCATGAACTTATTGCATTAGCAGGGGATTGATAACATCTTTAGGTGGGAAACAGTAGGCTGGATCCACAGCTAGGGGCCATTAACTCAGGTCTGTGTTAATCTCCACCACAGTTTACAGCAACCAGGTGTCTGTGAGGTGTTCTGCGGTGACACAGCCACTTCTGCTTTGTCCACAGGCACAGCCTTGACATATTTCACTCACTACTGTGAGCAATTTCTCTTGGCATGTAGATACAGCAAAATTTATCATTCAAAACAAGATTGCCACAGTATTTACTCAGCTGTGATTGCAAGCCCAGACGCCAACAGACAAGAAGAGGTGCTAATTACCGTCTCTCTGATAGGGGTACAGGAGCCAGTAATGGTGACAAAGCTGCAAAGAAAGTAGCACTTCTCTCTCCAGAACAAGCCAAAGGGAGAAGAAGATGTTTCTGTCCCAAGTCATGTTGTCATCTGCCCACTGAGTGATGCAGGTTCTAATGATCCTCACTGTGCTATCAGTGTATCTAAAAAGGGTGGAAAAAACACGGGTGTTAAGTTGGACTGGATGATTTTCACAGCAGCTAGTAAAGTTGTTGCTCTGGAGAGAAGAGCCAAAACTTGTTATTCCAGCCCATTTTTTAGGGCTAATTTGATCTATAATCTGGTTTCTAGGTTTTGAAGTTACTCTGCTTCCAGTTGTACCACCATATATCCCACAAAATGAAACCAGAACAGCAAAAGGAATAAGGTTAAGAAGTTATAAGAGAGAGAGAAACACACAGTTTCAGAAAAAGACTGTGTGAGAAGAAAGCTTTACAAAAGGAGAAAGGCTTTAATACGCTGCTCGGAAACACGTATTTTCTCTCAAGTGAACCGATCGCTTTCAAAGCAAGCATGCATCTTCTTTCCTGTTTGCCACTCACTGTGACAAATTTTACAGTTCTTTGTTTTGGGGTGGTTTACAAGCATGAATGAGCAAAAGTGAGAGAGACACTCCTGCTGGGGAATCAAGAGCAAAATTTGTACTTGCAAGTTTCCAAAAGCAGCTGGTGAATTTGTGGACTCTTCTGAGTACTCACAAGGCCTGATTTTGCAGGAGCCCTGAGCATGTACAAGTCAGCCAAGAATGAGGAAACGCAGTAGGATATAACTGTTGATAGAGAGAAGACAACACCCTGTACTGTGCGATCACTTGAAAAAAAGGGAGCTCTCAAATCTAGAGGTGGAACCTGCCATGCAGTTTTGTGGTGTACAGTATCTGACCTCAATATCTTGCACACTAAAGACATTTTTTATGAGAGGATCAGCACATGTGGTGGTAGCTCCAGGCACTCAGAAAAAAATAATCAAATTCAGCTCTCCCATACCAAATCACATCACTGTTATTGCCCTAAATTAGAAAGGTGTTTGTTACGGATTCCAGCTCCCCTGCTGTCAAATCCTTTTGCTCCTCCTGCATCTGAACCCCACCAAGGGCTAAATCCAAGAATGACTGCTGAATAAAGCCATTTTTTGCACACACAATGAGCATTTTGTTCAAGCCATTTAAGACATATTTTACAACAAATCTTTTCATTATCAGAGGCATTTTAAAAATGTTTCACCTTTAGTCACAGTTTACAGATTCACTGTGTACAGTATTAAGTTTGGTATTTGATGCACAATGCATTCTTTTTAAAAAAAAAATTGCTTAATCATTTTTAAACCACCTCATGTTGCTAGAGAAGGCCAACCGGGGGTAAGTAAACATTTTTGTCCATAGCATATGTTTTCATATTTAATCTTATCTCAGCATGCAATAGGTTCTTTCTCAGAATACAAAAGTCAGGTGACACCATCTATATGGATACAACTGCTTTATAGCATTAGTTTCTTTATGGTGTTTCCCTGTGAGGTTTTTTTTTAAAAGATCAATCATTGTGTATTCTAAAGGTGAGCTCTGACATACCCTTGGAAACACTTTTCTTTAACATATATCCAACTAAAAAAATATCTACTTTTGAGATGGTCACAGACCTACAGCTGATTTTGGCACTGATCTTGCAAAAAATATTTCCTGAACAGTGTTTCATTTTTTACAATCATACAGTGTCCTTGCAGAAGGAAGACTGGCTTGCTGGAACTAACCATGGTACAAACAGAAACCATTTCTTAGACTTCAGAATGAAATGTAATGTCACCTTACCTCTCTGCTGAGCTTTGCCTCTCCTGTTACTGCAAATCACAATAAAAAAACCTCCAAACTCAACTCCTAGTGAGCACCTCCTCTAGGCTGCAAAATTCCATAACCCCCCCAGGAGACTGCTTGGAACTAATGAAATTAACTGACCAGCATCAAAACATCTCCTCTTCAGGAAGATCTAGCATCAAAGTGACCGAGTTGAAAACTCTGCCTGCTGATGCAAGACCCATGATGGGTTAGTAGAAGAACCACATTTCCCTGTGTGGGAAGCCTTCTGGATGTTAAAAGGAGAAAGGGACTTCCCCCCATCTCATTTTTCATATTAAACCTGACCCAGTGATGACTTCCTCAGGAAAGGCATCTGACCCAATGCCAGGAAGGTACACAAGGTTACAGCCACCTCCTCATCTGCTTCTGACTCCTTTACTCATGACTTCACCCCTCATCCTCTAAGAAGTGAATTTATCGTCTATTCTCTTCTAAGAAGTGAATCTGTGACCTTGTCATACTGGGGAGGCTGAACATTATCTCTCCTCTACACGCAACACAAGAGTTCCATCACACCAGAAAAACATCAGACTCTATGCTGCATAAAGGGAGGCCAACAGGGAGGCACCACTGCAGTGCATACATGCTCTCAGACTTGCTTTAGATGATTTTTAGCTAATGTGGGTACAGGAAATAACGAATTTGCAGCAGCATAATGCTGAGTACTTAGCAATGGAAAGGACTTTCACCCTGACTTCAATAACCAGGCCAGGTAGCTCAAAGGTAGTGCGAGTATGTCTGTCTATGTCCCCTGATGCTGCGCAGAGATGTCCTGAAATGCCTGGTGCTGCCATGAGGTACCTGCTTTTGCAAGCACAACCACCCAGCATTGCTCCTCACCGCTGTGCAGTGTCCCAGATACAGATCCTTTTGCTGCTGCACAGGGTGGTACTGATCAGCTGCAGATCTGGCCAACCTCAATGGACAACAACCTCATTAAATAGTGCAGAGTGAGGTGTGAGGCTGCCTGGTCCTGTTCCATAGACGGGGAAGCTTCATCACATTTACACCAGTTAGACAGTGTCATGGAGTAGGAGACAAGCCACAAGTTGTCACCTGAGCTTGCCCCACTGTGCTTGCACCTTCCTCAGCTTCTGCCAGCAAGCAGGTCCCTGGTAAGTACAGAGCAAAGTACTTCCTGTTCATTGCTGTTCATTGGCTTGTCATTTGCAGTACACGCTTGGAGATCCCATGGTGTCAAACCGTTAATAGATCTTATAGAGTCTCCTTGTGAATGAGGCCCTTGTGTGTGAGGCTGATGTCATCAAATAAGGTCGCTGAAAAAAGCCAGGTCGGATATACTCTGACCCTGGTTAGTCACCATCTAATACTAGTCACTTGTCAGAGAAGTCATGAGAGGTTTCAAAATGTGGATGGAGTGTACTGTTTATTAACTGTTGTTCCAAATTATTTTGTAAGCAATGTGACAATGAGCTTTGGGGAATTTTTTTAGTTCTTTAAAGCCACTGAGTCACCATAGCTTCCATTTAGAAACCTGCAAATGAGGCTTCAACATCTTTTAGTACAACGAAATAAGGGAAAAGTTAGCGAACATGACAAGTTGGCCTTACATCACTGTACATTTTGCAGCAGCAACCACAAGGCATTTCCCTGTGCTTCAGCTTGTACATGTCTCCAAGGCACAAGTGCTCAGTAGATATGAGGACAGGCTGAGGGAGTTGGGCTTGTTCAGCCTGGAGAAGAGAAGGCTGTGGGGAGATCTGATTACGGCCTTTCGATACCTAAAGGGGGGCTATAGGAAAGATGGGGAAAATCTTTTTAGCAGGGACAGCTGTGACAGGACAAGGGGTAATGGTTTTAAACTAAACCAGGGTAGGTTTAGACTAGATATAAGGAAGAAATTCTTTACAATGAGGGTGGTGAAACACTGGAACGGGTTGCCCAGAGAGGTAGTGGAGGGCCCATCCCTGGAAACATTCAAGGCCAGGTTGGACGGGGCTCTGAGCAACCTGATCTAGTTAGCGGTGTCCCTGCTCCTGCAGGGGGGTTGGACTAGATGACCTCTAGGGGTCCCTTCCAACCCAAAACATTCTATGATTGTATGATTCTATGATTTCTACTTAACAAGACCTAACTTCCCCTGTCCTCCTTCAGCTTGAACCTATGGTGCAGGGGTGGGACCATTTCCTTTAACTAGCTCAGTTCACTACAACAAACACATGATCTGAAACCAGGGACCTGACCATGTCAGGTGATGCCTGCTGCACTGAAACCCTGTTTTGTAGTTCCAGCAGTGCTTGAAGATTCATGCCTGCAAATAGCTGAAGGTGTCTTACCCACAAGAAACTTTGTGCCCATGACTCCATGCAGAATCGTCTCCTTGTTGGCTTAGGTCCTACTTGAACAAGTATTTATGGCATGGGGTTGTTCAGCCACACTTGAGGCTCTGTATTTATGCAAAATAAGAGTTTAGTCATCCCCCAGAATCTCAGTACTGGAAGTACAGTGAATGAAAAGGAAAGGATCCAAATCTGGGACACAGATTTTCTGCTGCATTGCAAGAGCTGGGGAACAGGGTGAGAAGTTATGAGGCTCTGCCTCTTGCTCCCAGGTTGCTAACACTTCTCACTGCTAACACTATTACTTTGAATTCAACAGCTTCAAGAGGTGTCCCTCCATTCCCAACTTCACAAAGGGACAAGCATGGTAGAAATGAGCATTGCAAACAGAAATTTGAGAGAACAAGTTAAGTGTGCTCACTGAAATCAGTCCTGTTCAGAGGTCAATTCTTTGTGAGCAAGGTCCTGTTATGTAAATCAGGATTTATGTAAGAGGAGACCATCTGGATGCCTGTGACTCTGGTCCAGGCGTTGCTTTGCATCTTACTAAAATCAGACACACTGCAAGGAACTACATGAACAATGTCCATCACAGCTGCCTTCTCTTGGGGAAGCTGTTCTGCAAAGGATCAATGATGCTGCAGGAATAAAAGGCATCCACATCTGCCCTGTGAATTTCTTTGTTTTCACAGCTCTTTTTCTAGTATTTGCTGTTTGTAATTCCCATTCTTCTCTTTTTGTTCTATTTTCTCCTCTCTTCCACTATCTTACATTTCCCATTCCTCACAGCAATCACTCTTATTTTCATCTGCTCCTCCCCGTGTGGCCTCATCCTGAACGGGAGATCTCCTGAAATTTCTTCTAGCGGATCTAAAGCTGGTACATGCCAGAAGCATCAGATCATGCAAGGTTTAAAAAACAAGAAGACACACATTAGAACTGAAGGTTCTAGCAAGGGAGAAGGACAAATTCTGGTTTTGCCAGGTCAGAGCTGTTTCTTTCTGCATCTTAGGAACTAGGCAGCATTAACAAATGTCGGGAATACTAAAATATGAAACAAAGGCATTATCTCTTTTACTGGAATAGGAAAGAGTACAGCGTTCTTAGCCTCTTTTCCAGGAATATGCAAACGGTTTGCAAGCACAGAGGCAGAGCATGCCATTTACTGAGATTTCCTAAAGGGAATTCAATCGCTGCTGGGTGTTGGTCTATTTTGGGGGGTTTTTTGCAGATCTCCCATAGGCATCAAGCTTCAGGTCGACATTGCAAGTTGCTCCGTGCCGGGCAGCGGGAGCGCGCAGCCCAGCTCAGCCCAGCCCAGCCCAGCCCAGCCCAGCGCAGCACAGCCCAGCCCAGCCCAGAGCCCGGCCGGTGTCCGTCCTGTCCCGTCCCGTCCCCCGCAAACGGCCACTCTTCCTCTAGGTGGCACACGTACCCCTCCTAAAATCCACACTGAGGCGGGCACCCTCCTCCGACGTTGCATTTGGCAGCTTTGCTATGGGTTATTGCAATTTTTTTTTTGGTCTTTTTTTTAAAAAAAAGGGCAGGTCCGCTGCCCCGGCAGGGAGCAGGGTTGCGAGCTCCGGGGGGGCGAGGCAGGGCAGCAGGTGGGAGAGGGTGCATCGTTCTTGGCATCCCTGCTGAAAGTGATGCATGCAAAGAGTAAAGGTGGTCATCGAGCAGAATGCTCTTGAAAAAAATGTCGGCTTTGAAACCTGTGGTAGCGCATGGAAACTTGTGGGAACTGTTAAATAAAGTCAGACCTAGGAAAAAATGGATATTCGAATATAGCAGCTGCACGGGGAGTAGAGAAAAGCCTAGTTCTGCCCCAGAGCAGCCTGCCGTCTCCCACAGACATGGAGAGGTGTACCGTCAGCCTCGAAAGCAGGAGTCACATCTGCTGGGGCTGGAGTGTGCCAAATGCCTTTGTGTGTGCCACCCCTGCCTGCTCTGGTTTTGCAGCCCAGGTGGTCAGGGATTACATCTGTCACAGGCGTCACCTCCACCTATCTGCTACCCACACTAAAAGTGGTGTCTCATTGCTGGCAGGCATTACCCACAGATGAGTGGCATGTTCACCATCCATCCCATTCCTCCGCTACTGTGAGCTGCTGTCTTGCAGTACTCTCGTTAAACACTTCCTTGCTCTTACTTCTGTGTTTGGAACTCCTGGTTCATACTCCTGCTGCTTGAAAACCAGCTGTTAAAAATGGTTTGGGGGGGAAGGGAAAAACAAAAAAGCAAAGAGCCATATTATATTTAATGTTTAGGGCCTTACTCATACAGCAGTCATGGTAGTGGTGCTCTCCTGCTTTGTTGTCACCTCTAAGCAACAGCACAGGTTTAATTAACAACATATAGAGCTAGGGTGGCCGTGGGTCATGACCCAACATGTGTCATATAGATATGCATACCACCAGAAAATGCAAAAGGATAAAGTTAAGATGATAAGGAGCAATTCTCCAAGTCTTCCAAGATCCTCCAGTTTCTAAGTGCTGACCATTAAGCAACCACTTTTGATCCTTTAAAATTTGCTTTCAAAAAACATAGAAAACTTTGCTAGTCAGAAGCCCTCCCCATTCAACTGGGCAAATGGAGAAGCTACATCCAGCACACGTGGAGGAAACCACATGCCTGCTATGCACTGTAGACACCTGAAAATGCCACCAACCAACACTAACCAGCTCTTGGGAAGCCAGCACTCCACCAGCTGCAGCAGCTGGCACACCCCTGTACCCAGGGGTTTCTGCGTCTCTGGTGCAGTCACTGCTTTAGAGTCCAAGCAGGAGGGCTGCTGCAAACCTGATGAAGGCAGGCATGACAAGCAGACTTTGGCTATGTTATTACATGGTCTGCCCCTGCAAAGGAGGCTGTGCTGCCAACTGCAGAAACCCTGTCACTCCTCAGTGAGGCATCAGGCTGGGACCCGCACCTCACATAACAAAACTTTGCTGTGGGAATAACAGAAGAAGGGGTCCTGAGCTGCAAAATGTTAGACTTGTAAGGGGGCAGCCAATGTGTGGGATATGATCAAGCAGATGTCCTGCATTAGTACATTAAGGATTGTTGGAAGATTACACACGGTCTGGAAGATGTATTGAACACAGCAGCAATCAGTAACTGAAAGAAAAGAAAAAAAAAAACAAAACCTCAGCTTTCCCTTATTTTAAATAAAGATTTCCTTTTTTTTTTTTCCAATAAGAGCAAGAGTATCCAATGCGTTTCTGCGTCTCTGGTGCAGTCACTGCTTTAGAGTCCAAGCAGGAGGGCTGCTGCAAACCTGATGAAGGCAGGCATGACAAGCAGACTTTGGCTATGTTATTACATGGTCTGCCCCTGCAAAGGAGGCTGTGCTGCCAACTGCAGAAACCCTGTCACTCCTCAGTGAGGCATCAGGCTGGGACCCGCACCTCACATAACAAAACTTTGCTGTGGGAATAACAGAAGAAGGGGTCCTGAGCTGCAAAATGTTAGACTTGTAAGGGGGCAGCCAATGTGTGGGATATGATCAAGCAGATGTCCTGCATTAGTACATTAAGGATTGTTGGAAGATTACACACGGTCTGGAAGATGTATTGAACACAGCAGCAATCAGTAACTGAAAGAAAAGAAAAAAAAAAACAAAACCTCAGCTTTCCCTTATTTTAAATAAAGATTTCCTTTTTTTTTTTCCAATAGAAGCAAGCATTTCCAATCACATTCCACTCCTAAATGAAACCTGGAAGTAAATACATACAGCTTCATAGAGGACTGCACAGTGGTTAGAGGTATCTCATACTATAGGAATGATAACTACTGTGCATGTGTGCTATGGCAGGTGGGCACAGTGCCATTCCAGAGGCAACAGAAAGCAAAACACCTGTGTTTCCTAGGCAATCACCTCTTTCGTGAATATGTAACTTGAAAACAAACACTTGCCCAAATGTGCTTGATAGCAGCCATCATAAGCCATCCAAAAAAAAAAAAAACAGAACAGCATGTGATGCTGCACACACAGCAGCTTGTGCTGCAGCATCAGCAGGCACAGCAAAAGCAGCAGATTAGCTGTATCCTCCCTCCATGCACAGCAGCCACTCCTGCTGACTGCTCAGCCTCTGCAGGAAAGCAATGAGGGAATCAGAAGCTATCCCTGCCCCTGAAACAGGATGCCACTAACTGGTTGTTCAGCACCACAAATCATCCTGAGCTACTTTTGTTCACAGAAAAAAAAATATGCACACCCACGCAGAGTGGCAAACCTATCATCTTTTCCCCACTTTGAGCACCTTCTGTGGCTTATAGCCAGGAAAAATATCTTTAGCAGGATTAATTTTACAAAAGGCAGCGGCACTACAGAGTAATGACTATATCTAACCAAGCTAAATGGAAAGAGGCATATGAAGAGACGTATTGTAATATAGCAGCATGAGAAACAAGGCTAGTCAAGTAACCCTATTTTAAGCGAGTATCTTAAGGTTGAAATCAGTGAGGAGACTGCTATCGCCCCGCAGACAGGATCCCCAAAGTCACAGTGCCTCCTCCACCGTGAGAAGGCTACGCTTGTTGATAAAGAAAGATGACTCAACCCACATTTCTAAACAGGATTGTTCTTTGATAACAATCTTGTTTTGTAGGAAACACTGCATACATAAGAAGTTTGAAATGCAATGCTATACAAGTTTAACATGCTTTAGCACTAAAATAAAAATTGAAAAAAAAACTCTGCCAAAGTGAAGTTTTATTCACAGAAATGTTAAGAGCTTATCTGGTCTAAGAAGAAAAGGATAAATCACAAATACGAGGGATCTCCTCAGGTAGAAACAGTTTCATTCTAAATCAAAGCCTGACATGCTCTCTTTATTGCTTAAAACCACCTAAGTTATACATGTGCTATAAAAAATCCTGTTCTGTTTTATGAGATCATATCTGCATTATGTAAAACACAAGAATGCCAGCATTGCCAAATTATAAATTTGAAGTTATTTTAAATAATTTTGTGTTAAGACACTCTGATTTTGCTGGGCTTGTCTTAAAATATTAGATACTAAAACACACTTATTGTTCCATGTACTCACATTTCACTGACCCTTTGATAAATTACAAGTCAAATCTCTTTCATTATTCTATTTACATAAAGCATCTGTGTTCTCATGTTAAAAATAAACCCACTATATCTTAAGTACAAGGTCATAGGCTTTTAGAAACCAACCGAGTATTGAGGTAGGCCTTTCCTAACTGCATGGTATCTCCTTGCTTATTCATAATTGTGATAGCTAAGAACAATAAAAGTGGTTTTATAACTTAATTTTGGATTTAGAGATTCTTGCATAGAAAACTCTGTCACTGAGCATAAACATAACTGTACATATGTAACACCACATTTGATTGCCTGATTAGTCTTGTTTTACTGTGGGAGATGTTACCTTTCAGCATCAGCTCCGTCTACAGGACCTAACTGTAACACAAGTATCCCCCGAAATTATTTTAAACAGAAAAGAGTCTTACTAATAAGACAGGGCATTTAACTGTGTTCAAAACTGTAGAAAGGATATACTTCAGGTCACAAAGCATGACTCAGAAACACCAGTAAACCCAAAGTGGAGCACAGAGAGAGACTAAATCATGTCTTAGAAATGTAGGGAAGACTTAACAGTACCTGATTCAACCAGCATAAACATTTCAAAAGTATGCATTAGCCCTACA
>NW_009258669.1:6728614-6734697 GCF_000687185.1 Egretta garzetta | reverse complement strand
GTCAATTGGCCCTACACGACACATGTTGCATGGCCAGATACTACACACATAATATGCGCTCAACATTTTACTGAAGCTTATTTTACTTGTGTAAACACTTTGCAAAACAAGTTAACTGGATGATGGGTCTTAGCAAGTAGGCTACTGCATCTAAAAACTGCAGGATGGTAAAGGAATCCAAACACCAAACACGACCCCATCATCAGTCATACAGAAACACTGAATGCCTTCAATCAGATTGACTATGTTCCCCTCCCTCACAGTTTTGGCCTTGATTGAGTCTCAGACTCAAAACTCATCCCTTCATTCTGCCTCTAGAGCTGCCTACTGTTAGTTTTGGCAGCATACCCTGCAGCTCTAATACACACTTTTGAACAAATTTGTTAAGAAAGAAAGACAAAAATAGCCCATATTCAAAAGTGAAAGGCAAGCTAGACAGAAACTGAACCTTCACTCTATGCTTTTTTCTCTCCTGTAGCGTCCTTTCTGCAGCACAGAAACCTGTGCTTCTGCCTGCCTAACAGTGGGGTTTGACCAAAGCCTCAGACGTCAGCTGCATCTCCATGTTTCCACCTTCTAGCCACTGCAAATGGGCTTTGCATGACAAATAGCAAAAGACAAAGCCAGTGGGCAGACTTATTTTTGGTGTTCAAAAGACATCAGGTAAAGTTGGAAAGTAAGTTGCTTTCCGATGACTTTTCAGAGTGCACACCTCCTTTATTTTGGAAGGCTGTATGAAGCCTGGAGAATGGGGGAAATTTCACATGCCAAGAGGCAAGGAACTGAAAGTTCAACATCTGGAAGGAAACTGCTTGAGGAATTTAAAATATTGTCCCAGTTTTCAGCTAAACACTTACTTCTAGGATTTAGTGAATGCTCTGGAGAAAGAACGCTGTGGCTAGAGTCAAACCATTGCTCCACCATTCTGATGAATTTGTAAGTACTTTGGTGTGGCCAGTCTGGGGAATGACATCATCCCATTTCCTTATTTTTTGATAGTCCCAGTTTCCAGGCTTGTGTGATTATGTAAAAGAAAGATCTTAGCTTTCTGCAGTAGATTTGAAAATATGACCCCAGGAACTGATATCATGAATAGACAAGCTAAAGATCACCCAAAGGTTTGGGTTTTATAGTGTGATAATTTAAAGCATGTTATTCGGTGACTCATGGCTTGGGCTTTAAGATAGCTGGACTAACAGTACACAGACTCCTCCCATGCTCAGTAGTCTGCCAGCCGGCTTGGAAGACCACGTCTGGTATTCCTAACAACTAATTTTCACAATGATCTGCAAAGGAGAGTGGGCTAGAGGGAAAGAAAACTCCTAACACTTTTCTTTTTCCTAAAACTTCATGGGTTTTACAAAAGCAAGACAAAACTAATTTAATACAAATTCTTTGCAGGTCAGCTTTTTAAAAATGTCTTGATTCCCTGCCTGTGTTCCTTACCTAAAGATAGGACAGGCACAGGTTGCCAAGTGGAAAATTCAGAAACATTCACTGAACTCTCAGCTAGGAAAGCTCACTTTGCAATCAGCTGACAAGAGGTATAGGTAAAAATGGAAAACAAGTAATTAGTCCCTGATGTCCACAGGCTCAGGTACATAAAAATTTCATATTCCAATATTTCTGTATGTGGAAATAATGCACTAAATTGCACCGCCCCCAAGCCCCTTTGGAATAATTCACATCCTTGAGAACGTGAGTTGACTGTGACTGGGAAATCTTTCTCCTTTGTTCCCTGTGGAGATATAAATACACAGATACAGAGATACAGCAGTTGATAAGGATAATTTACTACAAGATGAAATTGAACTTACAGATTCTCAGCATGTCTTTACATGCAGCTAAACTGTAGTAAGAAAGTCAGTAGCTTTTAGCAGCTAAACTCAACCACTGCACTCTTGATCTAAATAGAAAAAATAGAAAAAACTATCACAATGTGGTAGTTCAACCTGATAGATGCATTGCAGCTTAAGCAGAAGAGTTGTCATTAACAATATAAATCTATGTACATACACCTGAGGACTGGATTAGATGTTGAATTTAAGACCTGTTCATTGTGAATTTTATGTGATTCAGTAACATAGTCATTGATTGTAGAAGATGCCTGACATCTGCCTGACATGTTAAGCACTGCTTAGCTCTCAAGCAGCGTGTTACCTGACTCACCCCCTTCTTCAGACACTCTGAAGATGCCAGTTCCCTGCAAATGCAGAATCGCAAAGCCCATGAAGCACAGTAGCTTTTTCCGATTGACTTTGTATCTTGAAAACCTCTCAAATTCACTAGCCTTCCTCCTGCTGTCCCACTGGCCTATGAGCACAATCCTTACATGTGTAAGTGAGCCAAAAGGGCAGAGTGATTTGCTCAGCACTGTACAGCTGTGACAGTGACATGAGAATCATTACTTAGATTCCAAGTCAGCTTGCTACACAGATGCCACAAAAGCAAGCTGGGGCTGTGCTAGACTTTGTGAACGGGAGAACGTGTCCTAGATTCTGTGTTCGTATCTTTCTCTGTAGTCAACTAAACCTTTGGATATTATGGCATCTAAAATAAAAATTTTTAAAAACCCAGAAAAACAAAAACCAAAACAAACTAGGTCTAGACAGCACATTTTCTGATGCTGTGGTTTATCAGCATTTCCACAGTACAAACCACAGGAGCAAACCATTGGGCCATCTATGAATCAGGAAGCTGTTTCTGGTGGAACAAAACTAACCCCCAAATAACAAAATCAGGGATAGCTTACAGAGGAGGTAGCCCACTAGCATCTGCTTGTGTTTTGGTAGCTTACAGCTCTCTGACATAAAAAAGTCATTGATTTGTTTTCTGCTTTGAGTGCTTTTACCACTAATTCAGCTATTCTGGGAGGATATTTTGTCAAAGAGCCCCAGGGAAGCAAATGGCATCTCCAACATGGTAACCAAACATGGAAGAAAGTTTCAAGGTCTCTCTCACTGAATCTTTAATGCTTACACCTTCAATAAGAGTAACAGTTCACAGAGAGAGCTCATTGCAAACACAGCTAGGCAAATGTGTGCCTATGCAATGTTTCGTAGTGCTCATGTCCACATTGTTTGAAAGAACACATAGAGAACAACTGGGTAAAAAAAGGAAAATACACTTCAAAAATAGTGTCATTACTACTAAAAAGAGACACAACTAAATTTGAGTTTGTGCTTCTGCTTCCACTTGAAAAAAGTCCAAAACCACAATGTTTTTCTGTTGTGATTTATTTGTAAATTTATTTTGATCGGACAAGGAAGGTTAGGTCACCAGTGCTGTCTGTCTTCCTCCTTCCCAACGAAAAAGACCCAGATGAGGGAAGAACAGAACCTCCTGCTCCAAACATGACTCCCTAAAGGGTGTTAGCTGGAAGAAAACACATTTGTGACAAACCCACGAATTACTTTTTTCCTGCCCAGTGATAACTTGCCTTATTTCTTGCCAGACCAAGCAGAAGAAATCGAGGAAGAAACAGACTTTTTCACAGAGACAGATTCTCTCCTGCTGAGGTTAAGTCTCCCTGATATAGGCAATTAGTATTTGAGGAGAGCACCAAACGGCCACGTTTCGCTTACAGGCAAGCAGGCCAACAGAGCTGGCACAGGGCTATGGCGAGGTGCAGTCGGTGGGAGAACTGGCCTGCAAACAGCTGATGTCTTCAGAGACTGGAAGCCCGCTGCCCTTGCAGTCATGTTATTGCCCAGCTTGAGTATTTTAAAACATTTCTGCCAGTTTTGTTTATTTGTATGGTTTGGTTTGGCTTGGTTTGATTTTCAAATCCCTACAGCTGTATCCCCAAATATTGCTGTTATCCTATGACAATTCCATTCTTCTTGGCAGACATCCCTGGTGATTTTCTACAGGAGTCAATGTCGTCTATTCTTCCCAGTGAAAGCAGTAACGTAACTGACGATGGGGATTTTACTAACATCTGCACTTACTTTATCAGACCATGTTACCTTAAGATTATTCTGCAGAAAAAAAAAATATTGTCAGGTTTCTTTTCAAAATCCAAAGCTCTTTAACTTTCACCAGATTACGTTTCACTGTGGTACTGAGTTGTTTCCTCTATTTGTAAAACAATGTCTTGGAAGAACTTCAATTTCTGTGGAGTCCAATCAGTGAAAACTAAGAAAATCTGCTGTGAGTAACATTTTCCTTTGTGGTAAGCTGCTTTTGAGTAATATTGAGCTGATTACACATTATGCATACTCACAATTATCTTCCTGAATCTCTCAACATTTCTCTTTTTTCCTTTTGACTGTAGAAATCAGTATCATTGCAGTGCTTCTAAGGTCTACCTGCTTGCCAAGTGATTTGTATTTATTTGGCATTTTGACAACATCTATACGCATATTTAATAAGCCTGCAGCACGCATTTGCAATACAGCTACAAAAGGCGTGATGCCCCCCTAAATGATTGGTTTAAGGTCATGATTGTACAACTTTTCCTTGCATGACTAACTTTGAAAACAGAAGAAGCCACTTCCAGCTGTGTAACAGCTTCTTTAAAGCTACCATCAACTGGACAGTGAAACTGTCCTTCAGCCAGCAACAGCATATTCAGAGCAAAAGGAAAAGACTGTCTGAGATTCTAGCTCCAAAACAAGCAGTTTTCAACTGAAGTATCTCATTTTCTCTCATGGGTGTGTTTTCACTTCTTGGTCAGGAGAATAAGGGTTTATTGATTTGCAAAGGCAGCCTTCTGAGGGCAGCCTTCTTCTCCATAATAGCACAGTGTGGGTTTTTCTGAACTGCAGGGAAAATCAAGGAGGACTCCTTACTCTGTCATTCATGTCTGTTTGACAGTGTTATTTCTCGAGGTTTGTAAGGAATGCCAGCCTCTTCTGAAAGCAGTGTGAAGGAATATTTTGGGGGTTGGTTATGTTATTCACCACCTAACCTTGGAGTAACAAGTGAGCTAAACAAATAAGTAGAAAGCCTGTCTTTCTTTAGACACAATTTTCATGCTTTTTGTTTGTTAAAATAACACGCCCCACTTAAAACTTTCGCACGGTTCCAGCAGACATGGACTGGTTTTGTTTGCCTTATGGATACACCGTTGGCACCAAAGCCCTGTCAGAACCCTATTTCTATCACTAGTGCATGGCTGTCCTGCAGCTGAGAATCAGGATCAGTACACCATCTCTGCTGAGCTGATCCTGCAGTATTGCTATTTAGTCCAGCTGCTGTCAAAAGTAGCTTGCAGTCTTTTTAAGTACACCTTTCACTGCCTGGGTGTTTCCACTGTACAATGGCCTGTGTACCAGGGTATACAGATTTAACTCAGCCTCTTGTTTCCTTTTTTTTACTGTAGAGGTCCAAAATGTCTTTATTTTGTCATGTTTATGGCACCCAGTGCTTGAATAGCAAATTCATTAATAGAGAAAGAGGAAAGGGGGGAAAAAAAAAACAAAACAAAACCCGAGGAAATCACCAGATTGTGTATAAATGCTCAATTATTTAACCAGAAGTGACTATTTATATCAAGAAGCTCCTTATCATGAGCAGAACTGTACTAATTTCTACATATCTGAGCATAGAAATAGTAGCCAGTGTGAGTGAAGAACCAGAATTTTGGCACTAGGCTGATTCAGTTATAGGAGCATGCCAAGCACTGCAAATAAAATCACAAACTTAACCTTTAGACAGTCTTCACTGGCCACGCCAGTTAACATTCTTCCATTTGCTGCTGGTGGAAGGCGCCTGCACCGTTTGGCACTGAAAACAGAGAGCTTTCTTGGAAATATAGCTGTGCCTTTCTAAAGTATTAGGCCAAGAAAGCAATTTCATTGTTTCAGGTAAAGATGCAGGTGAACGAGTGGGCAGCATGATTGGCAAAGGATGGAAAAGCAGAGAATGGCAATACGGAGTGGAATTATGACTGCAAACTTCCCGACAGAACGAACTGAGGGGTCCCACGTATCTGACGCAGGTCGCGTCCCTGCACGGAGGTGAGGACGTAGCTGGCTTCTGTGACGCTTCACGGTGACAGAAGCAAGGGAGCTTACAAACCTGAAGAAGCAACGCTGCGAAGCGTAACCCGCACGGGCAAAGCGGGGAGCGCTTGCTTC
>NW_009258669.1:6726153-6727096 GCF_000687185.1 Egretta garzetta | reverse complement strand
CGAAAGTCTACGACGGCCGCAAGGGAGCGGTTTTAGTCTTAGCAACCCTTGACTTTATTTTAACCAACTGAGATGGGATGACTCAAAAACGAGAACTTTAATGCTCATCCCGCAATAAACGTGCAATAAAAAGTAGCGAGTCACCTTTTCAGAAAGAGCTAGCCTTTCGTCATGCCTTCTCTTCTGCTTTACACGCCTATTAGTATTTCTCCTCTCCCGTGAAAAAGGTATATTCGCCGACTCTCGCGGTAGCTTCGCTGACCCTTAGGAGCAGAAGCATCCGGGTGCGGTAGCCTTTGCCCAGCAGACCCCGCAGGCAGACAGCCACCGGCCCTGCGGGGCTCGGTCTGCCCACAAGTCGTGTGAACGTGCGGATAGAGGTCGTGCCCGGAGGAGCAGTAATACAAGATTTATAAAGCCGAGTTAATTTCCGAGGTAGTTCTCGCCAGCTTCTTCTTAAATTTTCAAAATAAAACGAAACTGGAATAATCTGCGAACCTATATTTAAGTTTTACGGCCAGTGCTTGCGAAACACTCTCCTACAAAATGTCGGTGCGCCATTTCACTCGAAACACGTATCTCTTGCCGTCCTCCGACATGGTTTTTTTCTGCACCTTTGCGCAACAGGGATTTAGCCCGTCCGCTCAACGCGCTGCCGGGTGCGCTGGGGGAAACGGAGCTGAGAGAGCGGCGAGCCCCGGGGCGGGGGAGGGGAGGCGGGGGTCTTCCGGTCATTTTTGGTGCTGCCCTGGGCAGGGAGGGGTCAGGCTAAAAGCGCGTTTTCAGTCTCTCCCGAGGGCGAGGGAAGGGCGGGCGCCGTGCCGCAGGGAGGGCAGGTTCCCCGCACACGAGTGTCCCCTTGCCAAGGACCTCCCACAAGAGCGTCCCGAGTGGGAGCGGGACGCGGGCGGCCCCCGGGAGCCGCTCCACCACCGTCACGGGT
>NW_009258669.1:6724725-6725592 GCF_000687185.1 Egretta garzetta | reverse complement strand
CCCCTCCCCTAATTTATTGCTTCGGGGAGAGGCGAAGTCGAGCGGCGCTTCACGCGTTGTAAGCAATATGCCCGGGCGGCGTCTCCCCGGCAGGGATGCACGAAGGACCGGCGGGAACGTGTATGTTTTTGCACGTCTCCATGTGCCGTCTTACACTTGAAGCCCCCACGCCCTCTTCCCTTTTTTTATTTCCACGCGAGAGAAGTCCAAACACTGTGAAGAGAAATAAACATGAAGGAAACCCCCCTGCGCGGAGGTGGCACAATAAACCCTTCGTGTTTTGCCGGGGACACATCTGGGCTTTTTTGTTTACCCTCCTCCCCTCTCACACCTTCCCAGCCCTCCCGTCTGGAGGGGATGGGAGAGGCTCCTCCAGACTCACTGCTCCTCATTTGATCTCGGCCTCAAGTTACACTGGGCTCAAGGGGTGCTGCCTCTCCCTAAGCAAAATGGGCCAGGACAGGGGGGAACTGAGGCTTCCTGGTGCAATTGCAGCTTTGGCAAATAATACCTTCTTAAAACCACGTAAGATGCTGTGCAAGTCTGTGCATGGGCCTGTGGCACATCCGTGGCTCTTCTCATGAAGGATGTAAACATGGGACCTGGAAGGAAAAAATAAAGAGTGATTTGTGCCTCTGCAAGCCCGATGCCGCCCTCGCTTAAAGCAATAGCTGTTCCACCAACTCGCAGGTCGCCTTCCCCGAGTTACCTTAAGTTTAACAGTATTCTGAAGAAACTGTGACGGTTGCAAAAAGACGGCGGCATGAAACTGAAAATTGAAAACCCTACGTCCGAGCTCGGCCCCCAGGGATTCCCAAGCTGCTCGGGGATGGCACGGCCAGTAAAGAATGGAAGCAGCCGGGGGGG
>NW_009258669.1:6722953-6724590 GCF_000687185.1 Egretta garzetta | reverse complement strand
GCCTCCCCCGGGGGGCAGCGGGCACCCGGGGAGACCCGCTCCCGTCCCGGTGAGTCCTAAACCTCCAGCTGACACCGCGCCCCATGCGTGGGAGACCCTGCCTCCCTCCCTCCCTCCCTGCGCCCCACGCCTGTGCCCCGAGTTAGGGACAGAGAATGGGAAGCCAAGCGCGGCGGCGGGAGGGCTCTTGCCCCCTTCCCCAGTGCAAACCCTGGGCACTTTGCAGAGCTACCGGTAGAGAATTCAAGGGGGAAGATTTTCTCTTAATTTTGCCTTCCTGCCGAGTCTCCGGCTCCTAGATATTTCACATGTAAACATTAAAACCGGTAGATATACTTTTATATAATGTCTTGGAACGTGTAATTTATTACAATGTAATTTCATACAATGCGTGCTTTATAATTACTTTGTGTAAGTTGGCACGCTCTAAATATGTAGTTACACTGTTTATGTATGTAATACATCTCTGTAACACCTATATTAAAATATTAATAATGTGCATATATATATAAAACAATTATGTTTATTTTTCAAGGCTACATATTTGCTTATTGATTTTTTTATATAATTTGTTTATGTTTAATTATAACTAGGTTATATGCATATAATATATGTAAAAAAAATCACACTGCATTCAGTCTATATTCATGTTTGTTTAGAATACGAATGCCTGCATTTTATACACACCCTTAAATAGAAAAATACAAAATTACAATATGCGATGATAACACCTTATGAAATTGTACCGTGTTCTGTCTTAGTGCATGGCATAGCCATAAGCGAGCTAAGGACAACACTGGGGACACAGCAGTCAAGCGCCTGTGTCCCATGCCTGAGGGGACCAAGGTGGAGCTGGGACCAGACAGAGAGATAGGGCAAGGCTGGAGCCTGACCACCCTCTTTACAGAAAAGGCAAGGTCTAATAAACTGTACTTCCAACCTTAGTTAGACCAGTGTTTCTATTTTAAAAGCACGTTTTCTCCAAGCACCAGAAATTGATTTAAAATTTTGAGTGTTTCCGTTATGGCTTATGAAATGACGACAACAATGACAACAACAACGACCAACGACAATGACAACAACAACAATAATAATAGTAGTAGTAATAATAATAATATGCACAAAATCAGCAGGGAAATAACAGACTTTCCTAGGGTGACCACATCAAACAAGCAGAATACGTCCTCAAAACCAGGCAGGACTAAATGACTAATTTCTATAAATATGCCTAATGCCATGGGTCCAGATCCCTGGCCCACGGTGGGGGCTACTCACCCCATGGGAGGACAGGATTCCCCAACGCGATCACGCTTGGCCACAGGAGCTTCCACAGGCACCTCTTCTTCTGGCAGCAGCATCAGCTCCAGTCCTCCCTGAAAAGGAGAATAATAATTGTTAACAAGCAGCAGCAGCAGCAATATGCATTTCAAGAAAGCCCTAAAAGCATTGCGTTTAACATGGCAGGTAACTGGCACTTCTTGGTTTTAGTATCTCAGCTGTAATTGAGTACATGTGCGTGCACACACACACACATCCATCTGCAGCAGGGTTTACACCCTGTGCACGGTGAGATGCTCACCGGGCCCGGCTCGGCCATGCATTCAGCGTTGGTGGGTATTTGGTTTCTATTGCCAAAA
>NW_009258669.1:6721707-6721948 GCF_000687185.1 Egretta garzetta | reverse complement strand
CAAAAAGCAAGCAAACAGCAAGGAAAAAAACCACACAAAAAACCAAACCAAAACAAAATAACACCACCCCCCCCCAAACGGAGCGGGAGGCGGCGTGTTTGGAGGGGACAGGCGGAGGGGGAGGGCAAGGACATGTCGTCAAGGCTTTATTTGAAAGCAGGGGAGCGCCCTGCGATTGGCCGAACTCCACGCCCGTTTGGCGGTGGTGCTCCTCGGGGAGAGACGGTGGGAGGGGAGAGGC
>NW_009258669.1:6716543-6720913 GCF_000687185.1 Egretta garzetta | reverse complement strand
GCTTCTGGAGAAAAAAACAAACCCACCGCCCCTTCCCAACACTCGCAGAGGGTTCCTTGCGAACAAGGAACACAGCTACCGCTCTGAAGAGAAAATGGCCACTGTTTTCCCAGCGTCTGCTGCTTTCCACTGTTGCAGATGACAGTGAAATGCAGCGGCCTGCTTCGCCTTCCCGTGCTGTCACACAAATATGCGCAATAAGGGTCGGGGCGGCCGAGCAGCGCCAGAAAGAGCAATTAAAATACACGCATATAAAGGACCTTGAGAGACACCCGAGGTTCCGGCGCTTTTAGAGACTTTTTCCTGATTGCGGAATGCAAAAACCGGGTTCAAAACCAGATCATCTGCACGGCCCAGCTTAGGCCTCGGTCATCGCACATAATTAGGCACGTAATGCCAAAATAAAGCGATTATTATTTTTGATGAGTATTTGAGGATTGTTCTGCAAAAACCCTCGTAGGGGGTCGTTAGAGGACCACCTGCTCTAACCCAGAGCGTGGAGTGGAGAAGAAGGGAGGTAGAAGAGGAGGAGAGTAGAAATATTTCCCTGGAAATATCTACAAAAATAGAGATTATATATCTTATATATACAAATATAGAGAAAAAAAATTAGAGCCTTCAAGCTATAGGACTCGAGGTGTGGAGATAAAGCAATTCAGTTTGTCTCTGGTTGGATCACCTTCAGTGCTTTTTGAATATCAAGTGTGGGGAGATGTGAACACAGACATACGGGGTGTGTGTGTTTATATATACACATATATAAATACACACACACATGTATATATATAAAAATCAGAAACAACATCTAGTTTTTCTTGTGACCTCCAAATCTCTCTTTCCTTGCATTCGTAGTAGGCCTAATTTCTTCATCTTACACTAATTGGGTGAAAAAGAAACTATAAACTCTGGCTGACCCAAAATGCACAAATCTCAAATATAAGACATAAATGTGAAGGTGCTCATTATCTTGAAGTAAATTCGCTGTAGCAAGGACAGAACCTTCTCACAGATCAGGCAATGTGGCAAGTTTTTTCCTCTCTATTTTCACACTTGCTGTAAATACGGCTGCTTTTAAAAAAAATTCTTTCTTCACCACCCCACCCCACCCCCCTCGCCAAGCTTTTCTTTGGGTAGATCGAGTTCTTCTAAAATGCCAGTTACATCTAAAATAGTCGCTGAAATGTGCTGAAAAACCGATTCTGAAGGGGCTGGGGAGGTGTAAGACAAGGTGTGTGTTTAATCTAAAAAAAATTAGAAAAAGATATTTTCCTTTTTGCCTAACCGTACTTCCCGTAATGGGATGTAACAACATTACAGTCACAAAAATAATGCGTGAATATTTTGGCAGCTCAGAGACAGTGAACCCCGAACCCGTACTGTTCGGGGCCACAGTTTGCAGGAAGAGGGTGGTTTCATATTCGGATTAGATGGAAATCTATTTCGGCGGGGGGGGACGACGGGGGAAGGGAGTTTGGAAATAAAGAGAAAACAGCTCCTTGCCATTATTTCCTATTCAGCGAGAGAGGTCTTATTCTCAAGCTTTGTTTGAAATTACAGTGCTTAATTAAATAGATGGAACAAAGAGAATTTTGGCGCTCCTCGAGCCGTGTTAGAGAGTCTTCCATGGAAAGCGCATCCACGAAGCTGCTTCTGAACCCCAAGTGGATCTGAGGCGGGGACCGACACTTAAAAACGGACTGATAGAGGCAATCCAGCACCCACCCGGGGGGAAAATAGAGCACGGGAACATGTTTTTCATGTTTTTCTTGCAACACCCAAACCTATTTATTTCTTAGGAATATTTTATTTGTTTTGCCTTTTGTGTGTGTGTATTTGTTATTTGCCTTTGCTTTGCTATTTTTTTCTTTCTTTTTTCTTTCTTTTTTCTTTCTTTTTTCTTTCTTTTTTCTTTCTTTTTTCTTTTTTCTTTTATTTTTTTTTTTTAAGGCATGCAATATTTTACCCGGTGAATGCTTAATTACTTTTTGTAAACTGTTAGGTGATTATCCAGAGCCATTAAGTCGTTTTGCTGTCCAATGACTCCACAGCTCAAAACGAGGGACCGAAATAATATGCATCTAACATTTTCTGCAGGGTTTTATAAGAAAAATGTGAAAATGCCTAGGGGTATTTTCGCAGGTATTTAGGGCAGCATATAACATTCAGAAATGCACTTTGCACAAGTTTGTATCTCATACGACTCGGAAAACAGAAACCAAAGTATTTATTCTTTATTATTACAGGTCGTTAGGTTTTTTCTGGGTTTGGGTTGGGTTCTTTTGGGGGTGGGTTTTTTTTTTTGGTTTGGTGTTGGGTTTTTGTTTTTTTTTTGTATGTCTGGGGTTTAGAGTTTGGGGCGTTTTTTTGTCATTTTTATGTTCAAAAGAAACCTCTGTGGCACAACTTCTAAAGGTCTGAAATTAAGGTGCTCTTGCCCAATATGTGTAATGAAGATAATTATCTTTGCAAATATACTGACATTTTAAGCTGAAGAGTGGAAGGATACTGCACAACTATTTCTAGTCATGTTTTTTGCTTCATTTTTAGCGGAGCTCCAAAAAACTGTGTGTGTCCCCCCCCAACTGTAAATCAGGCTACTTCCATGCAACCTCTCTATTGCACCCCCCCACCCCTGCCCCTTGTGCACTGTTTTTGACTGTTTACAGGAAAGGAAATCCCAATATTGCGTTTTCTATAGTTTGTCTCTTTGTAGTATTTAATTAACCCCGAAGCTTATTACTGAAGCACTCGTTAGATGATAAAATAACTCACGTAAATGTTTTCAAATACTTTTTTTTTTTTTTAGATTTTTTAATCTTTTTCGTTAAAAGGGTGGTACTTGCTAAGCCTTAAACAGGGCATAAGATGGCTGCTTTTGGTAACTGAACATTACCTTTTCTGTCCTGCATGCTATTACCAAAACATCTCAGAACAGTTTGCAGGATTGCTGTAATGTAATATTAAAACTGATCTGTTTTCAGTGTCAAAGATGTGTATTGTTGAGCAGCGACTTTGAAAATAAATGAGAGGAGAAATGTAGGATAGGGAGACTGCTTAATGTGGGCCGATTTTTTTTTTTTTTCCTTCGGGAAAATATCTTTGCAATAAGGTTTCTTGGGGGAAGAAGGTGGTTTCTCCTCCCTTCCCCCAAGATACAAGTGTAACATAAGGGTCTTTTACACAAACACATTAGCACAGGCTCGTCTATTATTTCCAATTCAGATATTCAGATATGACCGTGTGTTGTTATGTTAACGTAACTTAAAATTGTCTCACATTAATGGGCCAGTAGCTGGGGAAGTGTTTTGGAGGTTCAATAATCTTTAGCACGGGACTGTATTTTTTGTTTTACACCATTCTGCGATTTCGTAGGTTTTAACAGATTTTTAGCAGACCCTCTGACTCCTTTTCACCTACAAACATGTTGACCTGTGAGTGTATAATTTTTTTTAATGCTTCTATAGTCACAAAGGGACACGTATGCATATATTCATATACATACACACACACACAGATGCATAAAATCCACTGTCAGTACTGTTTCACAGAAAGCAAGACTGGCCAGCAATAATGGCCCACCCTGTCGTGCCTGGCTCTTGATTTGAAGTTTTAAGACACCTGACAGACATGACCAAGGGGGTTTTCTCCTCGGGTTTATCTCTACGTGGCTGCCATTAATGGCAGAGAGCGCATGAAGGAATGGAGGGCACTTTGCCTATTGGGTGGGGGATCCTTTCCTCTTGATTTCTCAAACTTTACAAAAAAACACTTTTAAACTTTATTTCTTGATTTTAAAAATTTGTTGTTTGTTGTTGTTCCCCATCGCCCGCCAGCCCCAGGGTCCGCTCTGCACCATGCGCTCGCAGCAAAATCACAGTACATGGGAGCCTGCTGCATGTTCCCACCGAGCGAACAGTCAGTTCCCAGTCTCCGGCAGGTTCCCGGTCTCGCCCCACCAAAGCCCCCTCCAAGTCTCTCACCCTGCTCTTGTAACCACACTTTCCCCAGAAACTTTGCAAGGGAGGCCCAGAAAGCCCCCAGATGAGGAAATTTCAGTGAACCTCCAACTTGACCACTCGGGTGTAAATCTGTGTTTGTTTCTCCCCATCCAGGGATGACCCTGTCTTTCGGCCGTCAGTAAGCATAGACATAAAATCGCCTTTTTTCCCCTTTCGCCACGCAGGGCTGTTCATGTGCCCGAGCGGCGGAGGGGTGGGGGTTAAGGCCGGAGGTGCATCTGCACGGCAGATACATCTGCTGTGACAATCGCACCGGTTTTCTGCAATTAAAAAGAGGAGATTAGGGAAATGACATGGGGGGGGGGGGATTAGAAAAAAAAAAAAAAAAAAAACCAAAGAAAAAAACTTCCT
>NW_009258669.1:6713819-6715182 GCF_000687185.1 Egretta garzetta | reverse complement strand
AATACCAGCGGGCGCTTTCCTGAACCCTCGCCCTCCTGCAAGTGGGAGCAGGAGCTGAGAGGGGAACCGCTGGCAGCAAACGAATTCTGCTAGCGGGTATTTAAAAGGAGAAGTGGGACTGCAAAATCCGCTTCCAGACGGGTTCGGGGAACTGGCTGCGCTTCGATCAACTTTTCTTGCTCCGTTGTTTGTTTTAAATATAGCCTTAAATATAAAAATATAGCCTTTTCCCCAGAGTAAATCCAAGTGGGGTACCCTACTTTCGTGTGAAAGAATGCCACAGAAGACGGTGTAGAAATTGTCACTGAGTAGAAATTGTAACTTGAAACTAGGTGTTTGTTAGTAAGTCATCGCTATTACTAGTAGTATTTTTAATATTAATTGGTAGTGGTTGTATTCATTGACAGATGTTGTAAGTACCAGTGTGTCGTGGAGTTGCTTTCCAGGCATTTTGAGAGCTGGTACTGTGTTCTATTAATCGACTTATTTAAGCTGAAAGTTTGTGAATACTCATTGAACGACTAATGTACTGTGATTTAAACTGGAGTTGTGTATCTCACGAAAAGGTTTTCTCGAGTTCTCATTTGAAGAAATACATTTAATGATTCACCAGCTAAGCAGAACAGCCATTTTAGTCCTTACACTTTGTATGGAAAAGGAAATATTTTTTTAAATTAAGTTACCGAGAAAGACACCAAAGAAGTTATTCGTTTTGTTTCTGTCGTGGGTTCAAATTCCAGGTGAAAAGAGTCTCCAAACTGTGGCAAATCTTCTCTTTCCTCCCCTCATTTCAGAGTGAGCCTAAGCTCTGTTTCCCTTACCAGCACTTTGCAAAATGGCTGCCATTCTGACATGTGGACTCCCTTTATCTTTACGAAAAACTTAATCTCAATAGGAATTTATAAATTATGACATTTATAAACGTTCGAATAATTTATTATAAATAAAACCAAACCGTTATTATAAATAAAACCTAATATTTGCAGTCCGTAACCAAGTTCTCCCGAGAAAGAAAATAATGGGAAAACTTATTGTCTCTAGGTATTTTCTACAGTGTTAAGAGTCAGTTCGCAGAGGTTAGAATTCCATTGAAAACGGACAGGAGAATGCGGGAAGTCAAACGCGTAGTGCCGTTGTCTTTTGTTTGTTTGTTTGTTTGTCGGTTTTGCTTGGTCGGTTTTGTGGTGGTTTTGTTCAGTCGTGCGTGATCAGACCCTGCCAGAAGTCTCTGCTTTTGGCTCGGCTGCGGAGCGGCAGGAAAGGTTTGTGCGTTACCCGCACAAGGGAAGCTCAGCAGCTTTTCTTGCCCCCGTGAGAAGCAGCACAGGTTTCCCCGGCGCTGGAAGACAGAGAAACGGCTCGA
>NW_009258669.1:6713361-6713683 GCF_000687185.1 Egretta garzetta | reverse complement strand
GGCTGAATGCAGGGCTCCTCGGGGCTGCCGCAGAACACACGGTCTGTGCGTGCGCGTGTGTATACGCGCACCACAAGCACCGTATATACCACGGTATATATATATATATATAAACGGTATGAAAACCGTGGAAGAGGACACACCTTAGAGGTAGTACCGAGCCTGGAAACCGCACGCACCGTAGCTCATGCTTCGATCTATCACAGAGCAGCTCGGGCTGGAGAAGGACCCATCAGGGTCGCCGAGCACGGGCGCGTGAATTTACGCGGGTCACGGCCGCACGCGGCCGGGGCGGGGGAGCTGCGCCCAAAAGGTGCCCGGG
>NW_009258669.1:6696960-6712878 GCF_000687185.1 Egretta garzetta | reverse complement strand
ACTGCTGTATTTTCTAAGAAAACAGCGGAAAGGACCGGAACGCGGCCGCGGGGAGCGCTCCCGGCCCTGCTCCCCGGCCAGGAGGAGGACAAGCAGCAAACGGCGCTCCGGGGGGTGGGGAATAAAAACACCCCCAAACAATTTCGTCGTTCTCCCCGTCAGTTTATTGTTAAATCGATGCGGTTTAGGAGAGTGAGAACGCCCCGCTCCCCTAGGCAGCTCGCTCGCTGCCCTGCAAGCCGCTGCCTTGATCTCCACCGGATACGTGTCCTCTTCACGGTGGTACTGGTTTTTATTCAGTATCGCACGGTCCCGGAGAGCTTTGCGCTTTTAGTGATACCTCGAGATTCTTCTATGTAGCGCTCCGAAATGGTGAACACCTTAGCCATCCCGTTTACAAATTTAATTCACCTTCAAATCTTCTCCCCTTGTCACCCCGCTCAGCTTAGAAAGTCTTAAAATGCTTAACACCCATCGAGATTACAGTTTGGGAACGACTACAAATATTTCGTATAGCTGTATTCAGGGAAGGCTAACGATGTGAGAAACGGACTGGTAGTCGTTTAGCTACCGCGTAGTTTTAACATTTGGAGATACCCCGTTCATTCAGAAGATCGGTACGAGCTCGGTATTTTTAAGACAGCTTTCCGGGTCTCTAAGCCAGACCTTTGGAAACAAAAACAAATGACCGAGCTTGGTTACAAATCTGAATCTCTTCACGCGCATTGCCCCGGGTTTTCTCATGCGATTTCCACCGTCTACCCAACGTCCGTACTGCTTGCTTGAAATACCTGGCATTATTCGACAGCAAAATATCAAAGAGCTTGGCTTGAATAAAAAAAAAAAAAAACCCAAACCAATCCTTGTGTTCAACTATTAAACCGTCCTGTACGCAGCACTACTCAGTGTCGGGCGATGTTATTTATTTCGACTTTGCTCGACATTTTCTTTGTGCCTGTGCATAAATACGTGTACATACACACAACACCTTCACGCAGGTCGGATACGCAGGGCTTACACGCAGATATGTATTATTCACGGACATAGGCGCTCGAGTTACAAACACCCATGAAACTCGTTAATTTCCTTATTTAAACCAACGCTTACGCAGCAACAGGGAAGTTCCACTGCACTTCGTACCTCTGTGTGACTTTTACGATCTTTTTAAAAGCGGAAGATTATTTATTTATTTATTTATTTATCTATTTATTTATTCTTTCCCTGCTAAAAAATCGATCTCGTGCACACAGCGCAGAATAAGGCACCACGGGCGCACACTGTACTCGAAGGCCGTTTTTTTTCCCGATTCTCGCAGGTACGCCGCTATTTTCGTTGCCCGTGCGGAGGAGCCCGTGCTTTGCGCAGGGCACGGAGGCGGCGGGCGAAGAAGCGCCCCGGGGCCCGACCGTTTCGTCGCTAATTCACCAAGGAACGGCTTTTCTGCCGCTCATTTCTTTAAATTGAAAGGGGGGAGGGGAAATCACTCTTCCCTTAACACACACACAAAACCAAAAGTTATTTCCTAGCTTTTTGGGGGGACAAATCGAGAGCGAGCCCTGTCGCGGAGAAGGGTCAGCAAGCGGGTGCGGGGCGGGTTGGGAAGAATGCGATTTTCCTTTTCGCCGCCGCCCCACCCCCCGGCTGGGATGCAGGCAGGAGTTCAGCTCAGCCTTGAGGTGCTTTTGGGGGTTCCTAGGGCAGGTTTGGGGTCCCGCCTGCCCAAAGCCGCCGGCGGACCCCACGTAGCATCCCTGCCTGCCCGCCGCAGGCTGCCTACTGAAGGATCCCCCTTCCCCGTGGGAAGGAGGGCCAAGGGCCCCGGGGAGTCCCTCGGGAAAGGTGGCAGGGGAGCGGCACTCACACCGAGGCGCCCACGGGGTTTCCACGCAGCCTCTCCCCACCCGGGAAAACCGTGCTGAGAGACTGTGACTTCCCCACGGGCTTGGAGCTGTCAAAGCCCGGAACTTCCTTGGGGAGCCATCCGGGGAGAAGAGAATGAAGAGTTTCTGGGATGGAGTCATGCACAGTGACTTCAGAGATGGCATGAGCGCGGTACGTGACTGAACGGACATGGCATTGACCGGACGGAGCAACTCTCCTTTTACTGCTGTTACCGTCAACAGGGAAGCAAAGGAAGAATTTGCACTGCTTAGGAAAACTATAGAAAAAGATTTCCCCCCCCTCCCCCAAATTGTCCAGCCCAACACCTGTGAAATAAATTCACTATTTTTTGTCTCTACAAAAAGCCTTTACAATTCTTGAAAAAAATGCTTCAAAAACCTTAAAAAACATTCACCACACTGAGTTAGCAGCTTTCTGCTGCTTTCCTTTCTGTCGTAAATGTTCACTCTTTGGACAAGGAGCCAGCAGCACTGTGTGTCACAAAGCATTTAAATTGTGTGTGAATCCCGGCATCTGAGTAATTTGACCAGGTATTTTCCATCGTGGTGTCCTTGGTCAAGCTTTTATTTTTTTAATAAAAGTACCTTCAGCATTTAGAAAAACAAAGTGCTTTCTATTACACATTCTGGAAATCCTCTCCTTGGAACATGACTGCCCAGCTTTACAACAGGCATAATCCCCTTTATATTTACCCACTTTTACTGAAGTTCATCGTGTTTAAGGGTCTGTGGGTTTTGTGTACTGGGTTCAGAGTCTTTGAAAGCTGCACAAAATGCTTTGAAAGTGTTTTAGGAAAGAAAGTCACTGCCTGGCCTTGCCTGGGCCAAAGGTGTGGAAATACATGAACCTCAGTGCCCACTGACACAGACAGTAAGCCTCAAGCACTCCGAGTCTCGGGAGGAAAATGGAAATGCTCAGAGCTCCTTCACAGAAGAAAGTGAGAAACTTGAAGATGGGACAGGTAAGCCACAGGATCTGGTGCTGGCGAGAGGTCGTCTGAAGACAGCAAGAGCTCTGGCAGGGCAATTGCTCCCAGCAGTAGAGATGAGGGATGACCCACCTAGTGGTTCTAGATTTTATTTTATTTTTTTTTTTAAATCAGGTCTTGATCAATCCTAGCCTGACACTCACTGAAACATTCACCATTCCTTTCTTTTTTTTTTCTTTTTTTTCTTTTTTTTTTCTTTCCCAAACTTACAGGAAAAAAGAGGTAGGAATGCTTTAATATACTGTATGAAAGGCAGTTAAGGCAGAACACTCTTTTTCTTTGTGGAAAACAGACCAGAGGACAGATTTATTCATGTTTCTCTCTTTTTGTTACGACGTACTCACAAGTACCTGCATGCCGTTGGTAGACACACTTGCTAAGAAAGTTTCTGTGCTGGAGAAAGCCCAAGAAGGGCAAAGTGAAATGAGAGGTGGCCCTTAGGATCTGAAAAACCAAGAACCTTGCAACTAGAGGCTTCAGATTGCCTCGCAGAAAGGAATGCAGATGTTTGCCACTAGACCCAGCATTGCCCTTGGTAGCGATGGCAAACTCAGGACTGAGGGCAGGCTGTGAGAAGCTCTGTTTGCCCTTGCCCCTACTGCTCCAGCCAGGGGCTGTGCAACCAGGGAGAGGGCTTCCACAATGGAGAAAGGGGACAGGATACTTGTAGTTCAGCTCACACCATCAGCAGAGGTCATGGTATTAGAAATACCCTACTGCCTACCACCGAACTAGGTCGCTCACACTGCCATTAGTGTAGTCACTCTTCTCAGGAAGCAGCCTCCTACACGTGATTTCTTAATAAAGACATTGCTACTTGAGGAGCTGAGAGCAGTAATCTGGAACATAAGAGTTTGATCTCCCAGGTGGGGAAAGTCCCAAGATAAGCATCACTTTTTCTCTGCATGGTGGTTAACAGCATGGACTGGGTAAAAAGGTAAGAAAGCAGGCATGTTGAGAGCTGGAAAGACGGGGCAGAGGCACAGGGTGTCCAGGACAGGGGGAAAAGAGGCAGGTCCAGCTCAGGGAAGAGGTGCCTTGATTAAAACAAGGCAGAGTCTGCCTAAGCCTGCAAGGATGCACAATGGACATTTACCTCTACCCCACCCCACCCCACTGCGGGTCAACGGTTTTGTGTAGTTCCTAAACCAAAGCTCATCCCATGGGCAGCCAATGCCCATGGCTGATGAGCAGCGGCACCTATACTCAGGCAGTGGATTCTTGTTTGGTGGAAATCATGGGAGAGAGGGCATTCCTTGCCTCCAGAGGTCAAGAATTTGAACACCGCTAGATTCACATATTTTTTTTACCTCTGTTTTCACCTTAGGCCCCGAGCAGCCTAAGGGCCAGAGAAGGAAATGAGAGTCAAGCCGAGGTACTAATAGCACCATGGAGTGGAGAATTTGTATCAAGTATGGATCATGTCCAAGGGCAGAGCTGATTCCACCGTCCTTCTCACATGTACTTCAAGGGGAAAGCAACTCCTACCATCACCTTCCTCCTACTGGCTTATCTTCAGGCAGATGCAAAATAATGATTTTAAATGTTTGACCATGGTATGAAAAAAAATGAAATATATTTTGGAACCTTCTTACACAGTAGATAAAAGCCCACAGAAAAGCTGCTTTCTATACAGCACTAATTAATAAAACACAGGTTCTAAGGTCAAATTAAAAAATTTCCATGAGATTGAATGTCTTCCTCCTAATGCTAGAGGAACCGTACTGCAGGAAATCAAGCAACTGGACTCCTGTAAGATACGTTTCACTTGCTACAGGTATCATTCTTGGTTCCATATGTTGCTAAATCTGGGGATAGAACACTGTGTCCAAACATCTTTTTTGGGGTTTTTTCCCCTCTTTTCGAGGTGTACATAGAAACCACTGGGTTTTTTTAACCCATGTTGTTCCCTTAAGCAATACTGTTCAACACTGTGGACATCAAGATATTCCACAGACTTGCATCATCCATTTCTTTTCTACAGATGTATAGAAGTGCACAAGCTCTTATGATTTATGAATGTACTTCATTTGCAAATATGCTACTTCTGTGGTTGTTTTCAGTAAATGTTCATGCGGTTCTGCTCATTGGTAGCAAGGCAACCTGTTTCCCCAAATGTCAAGCTAAATAGTGTGCAGAAGAAACCTGATTCCAATAGGAATGCCTGCCATAAGGCAGGACATTTGAAAGTACTGGGAAGTGTATGCATCCAAAAAGAACATCCTGTGAACAGACTATAGTCGAGCAAGCTGGTTCACAGAAATCATATGCAGGAGTCATTTTCTCATTTCATGTCAGTCAACAGCAATTTCTAAAAAATCCCACAGCCATGGAAAAAAATAGATGATGTTAATTAAAAAATGGAGAAACTCAGATTTATTCCACATGAATTTAAAACATTCCATTTTCTGATATTGCTACGGAGACTGTATGGCATTTATTTTGCTCTGCCCCGAGTAGAAGACTGAGTCAGAAGATTCATGGTGTTGTTCATGCCTGCCTAAGGTTTCTGGAGGCAGGTTATGTATTCAGTGGTAATCAGAAGAGCAATAATGTTATTCCTTACTGCTTGGTTTCATGAGAATAAAATTGAAAGGCAATAGAAAATGGATACAGAGTCAAGTGTGGGCTTTCTTACCTACACAGAATCTTTTTACCAACTTTCAGTAAAACCACCAAACTAGCGTTATTTTCTCCCATACAGTTTAACAAAGATCGAGAGATGCAGCCAGCCAGCCAATGTTAGGAATTAGGCTATTGAACAATGACTTTATTGTTAATTTACAAGAATCAGCAGAAAGCAGACAATTCAAAATTTGATTTTGTTCAGCCTGAAGTTTTTCCTGTAGAAACAGTCAATTCCAGAATCAGTTCAAGACTGCTGAAAACTGAATTGCTTTTCTTTTGGAGTGCAGTTCCAGGGCAAGCTGGCAGACTTCCTTTTTCACAGGTGCTACAAGGAGAAGCCCTTTCCTCCTGCCACTTGGCCGTGCAGCCCCATTGTGCTGATGCTACATCGCACCCTTCCACAACCTGCTTTAACTCACTAACGCGGCGGAAGCTGTTCCATCTGGGGAAGGGACTGGGTCTTTGTTTTTTGTTTTTTGTTTTTTTTTAATTTGCTGGTTCTGGGAACTGATGAAACCTGAAGAGGAGTTTCGTGTACACAGGAGCCAGAAGAAAAATAAGCAGCAGGGAGGGATAGATGGGGAACAGCAGAAGCACTGTAGGGAGTTGAAAAGTCCCACCAATACCTGTTAATAATTCTAAGTGGGAACCTTTGTAATCATCTAAATTCATGCAGCTGGGCCTCCTCTACGACACCCTGATGTTCAGCCAGAAAATGTATGTCCACGTATGCCTCGTGACGCATGGCTTTGTCATCACAAATTGCCTGAGCCAGTTCATAGCAAAGGTGGGAGAATCTGACAATTATCTAAATAAACGATTGCAAACTTCTGCAAAAGAGTGATTAAGTATTAATTTCAATTCTCTTGCCCTGTCCTGCTTCAGTGAGTACTGCAATGACAGTGGGGAGAGGAAGCAGTCGTTAAAACAGTTAAGCCAGAGTTTCCGTCTTAGAGGGCTGATCCCGCCCTGTGCTGAGCACCTCCCGAATTAATTTCTCTCCTTACTGATACTCAGCTGGTTTCGATAAACAAAATACTCTTGCTGGTTACAGTTCTGGGAACCCCAACTGCTCTTGGGTTCTATATTAATACAAAAACTAAATTCTGATGTCATACGCCACCTGTGCTGATGCTGAGAAATGCTTTGGACCTTGCTAGTATGAAACAGAGTGAAGCATTAGCCAAGTGAAAATGAGATATGAGTGGGCCATCTTACATTAGCAAGGTAGATCAATGTTAGGCTGCACAGAATGATTTAGAGGAAACAGAAAAGGGAGAAAAAGGGTAAATCTAATGGCCTGCCTCACAGTCTAGTTTGTACCATATTTGAACTTGCAGTAGCGCATTGGCACCAGTGTACATTACAGTGTTAACACACACACTGGAGGATTCTCTAAGCAAACTAAATGGAGATCTCCAAAAGGAAAGGACTTTAAAAGCCTCGGATAGCTGGCGTAAGCAAAATACAACATCCAAACAATCACTGAGGAGTAGGCTAGGTCACAATAGCAACTCCACAGTCAGAGAGAGCAAATGCTCATGATACAAGTAAGTGTGGGGTGCTGGCTTGCAATATAGACAAGGGCTGTTTGGGTCTGAATCCTACCGGGTCCAGATCCAGAAGTCTCTTCAGTCAAAGCGGAAGGAGATCTGTGGCCTGTGACATGCACGCCAAGACGAAGCAGAACTCCTAATGAATGCCACTGGAGGGACAGTTGGACAAAAGCTCCTGTGAGTGGGTGTACGTCTTCCTCTTGCATTGTTATTTGCATGTTGAACTTACTCTGCAGTGACACTTCTGCTTGCGGTCTGCGTGGATCTAGCCATTTCATGTAGTTCCAAGCTCTGGCATTTCCTTTGGAGCCCAGCAGAAAATTTTACAAGGAACCAGTTGGCTACCGATTCTGTATTTCCCAGTCCTTGGCTAATACTGGCATGCCTCCTGCTTTGTGCACCTGTGCTGTTTACACTCACTCACTTCCATTCAGTCTCCCCTCCATACACATGGGGAAGAAAATAAGGCTTTCAGCATTTCTTTCTAATATAGCCACTACTTCCCAGCTGTGTTTCTCTGTTCCCCCAAGGCAAATGCTGCAGAGGGGCATGAGAGACTGACCTGTTCTTCAGCAGCTCCTGCTGGCTCTAGAGTCGATCTCTTTCTATCAAAAGCATTGCAAGCTTTCAGGCCATATAAATCAGTGAGTTAGTTTAGGACAATACCACTGGAGAATGAGAAGTAGACTTGAAAAATCTAAGGTTAAATTTCACTAGCTAATACTTTACTGGACTTGCCACAGTTCTAATCCATCTTGCATGAGACACGACTGGTTTCTTTGTATGTTTCCTGAACCGTTACCTGAAAGGTCCTGCTGCAATATTTGGTGTAAGAGATGTCAGCATAAAACGGTAGTGGTAGTGTATAACGGGTTATGTTTAATACACAGAAGACACAAGGTTTCTGTAAGAGGAGCAATGACAGCAGTCAACCTTAAGAGGCATTAATTTTGGAATCTGAGGTGTGTGAAAACTAGGCAAGAGCAACAATTTAGTGTCGTATATTCCGGTAAACCGTTTACCAAGCCAAGATGTGATTTTCCAAGAACCTCAAGTTAGTATTTGTTAACACTGATTCTGATGTCAACATACAGGAGCAGTGTAAATACTGTGCACCAGAAGGCGGCACTCCAAATCCATCAAAGCAAATGGACTGAATAATGGTTGTAAAAAGTGAAAACTGTCATGGAGAGACAGTGGAGCAGAAGAGAGGTAATTGCCATCAATAAGGTCCTCTGCATGTCATTGTCTCACTCTTGTCAAACCAGAGACATTCTGAGTCTAAGAATGGCCACTGTTCTCTGCGAGAATGTTTACTTGGTTTTAGTAATGCAGTAGATTAAATTTGTCTTCTTGTTCTCTACACACCTGCAGTACTTCCTACAATAAATTTGATACCTACCTTAGGACTGCTTAGAAACACAATTAAAACCAGTTATTTGGCCTATCTTTATATAATTAAACATTGCCTATGCTTTTCTTGCCAGTTATCATCTTCGTTGTGTAGTGTGCTTCATTAATACCTCCCAATACATTTCAAAGAGTATACAATGTATGCTAAACTTTGCAAAAACACACTACACACTACCACCGTGTTACTGACTTTCTTATTAATTCTGCGTGAGACACCTTCAGATACCATGCCTATGTTGACAAAGCAAATAGATATCATAGCATCACAGAATGGTTTGGGTTGGAAGGGACCTTCAAACATCAGCTAGTCCAAACACCCGGCCATGGACATGGACACTTTTCACTAGGCCAGGTTGCACAAAGCCCCATCCAACCTGACCTTCAACACTTCCCATGATGGTGCATCCACAACCTTGGTGGGCAATCTGTTCCAGTGTCTCACCATGCTTATTATGAAAAAATTTGTATGTCCAATCTAAATTTATCATCTTTCAGTTTAAAACTGTTGTCCCTTGCCCTGTCACTACAGCCCCAGTGAAAAGTCTCCCTCCATCTTTCTTACAGAGAATGGCTTTACATATTGAAAGGCTGCAGTAAGGTCTCCCCAGATCCTTCTCTTCTCCAGGCTAAAAAACCCCAACTCTCTCAGCCTGTCCTCACAGAAGGGGTGTTCCAACCCACTGATCATTTTTGTGTCCCTCCTCCAGACCCGCTTCAACAGGTCCATGGCTTTCCTGTGCTGAAGGCTCCAGAGCTGGAAGCAGTACTCCAGGTGGGCTCTTACCAGAACTGAGTAGAGGGGCAGAATCACCTCCCTCGACCTGCTGGCCACCATTCTTTTGATGCAGCCCAGGATATGGTTGGCCTTCTGGGCTGCAAGCACACATTCCCGGCTCACGTCCAGCTTTTCATCCACCAGTTCTCTGAAGTCCTCCGCAGGGCTGCTCTCAATCCCTTCATCCCCCATCCTGTACTGATACCAGGTGTTGCCTCAACCCAGGTGCAGGACCCTGCACTAGGCCTTGTTGAACCTCATGAGGTTCCCATGGGCCCACTCCTCCAGCCTGTCCAGGTCCCTCTGGATGGCATTCCTTCCCTCAGGTGTGTCAACTGCACCACTCAGCTTGGTGTCATCCACAAGCTCAATCTCACTATCTTACATCATTGATGAAGCTATTGCACAGTACTGGTCCCAGTACAGACCGTTGAGGAATACCACTTGTTACTGGTTTCCACTTGGACATTGAACTATCGACTGTAACTCTTTGGACATGGCCAGCCAGTGAACTCCTATCCTTACCTAGCATCATCATCTAGCCTTGCACATGACGATGAAGAATTTGTATCAGAAATGTCTAACAAAACCCACTAACTATGGACCTGCTCTGAGCCATACTGTCCTGTGGCAGTGTAAGTACTCAGTATATAAAACAAGAAAATTAACAGAACAATTAAGTTTATATGTTACTATGGTATGTAAAAAAAACACCCAAGGGGTACTGAAAATGGAAACCCAGAAACAACTTTCTTTTAGAACATCCAAGTATGAATTTTATGGCTCCAATGCATTTCACTAGAACTGTCTAGGGGGCAAAGATAACAACAATGAAAACCATTTTTAAGGCCAGCCATCTGATTTGGTAGTAAAAGGCACATTAAATCTGTAGCCTTCTTCCTCTCAAGCTTCAAGCTCTGTCTCCTGCAATCTAAGTTCTTTAAAAAAAATACCAGAAAATATGGAAAGTTGGTTAAGCTACTTTCCCCAGTATCTGAAAAGCACCTGTACTGTTTTGGTACGGAGAATATGTCCAAATCTGAAGTCTTTCATAGAAGGAGACTGGGTGTCTAACAGAACAAGACAAGCAAGCTAAAAAGCTTATGTACCTGCTTTTTTATTTTCCTTTGGACTAATTTCTGTTTTGGGTTTTTTTGTTTGTTTGTTTGGGTTTTTTTGGTTTTTTTTTTTTTACATTACTGAGAGAATCTGTACCTGTCATGTTTCTGATCTTTCCTTTGCTTGGCTTGGATTGCATTCTGATCCACTTCTCACTCAGCAGTCCCTGTTGTTTCAGGGACTTAGAACCTTAAGTTCTAAGACACTGAAGTCAAATTGTACTAAAAAATGAAATGCATACATTCAAAGCACTCAAGCACATTCATCACGTAAAACAGAAACTAAAACCAGAGTTGTTCAGATCAATGAAGCAGCAAAAGGCCATCAGAGTGTTCAGGAGCAAAGTACTTTTCTGTATAGTTCTGTAAGTCACAAAAGTACATCTTCAGGCACAAATTTGGCTTAGGCATTACCTATGTTTTTTAATGAAAACATTCATTCATTACACAATTGTGCTGTGAAAGAACCGCCACAATTATTAAACCATGCTTTCTAGCACATAAACAAAAAAACCTCCTGCTTTTTTAAAAAAAAATAATTGAAATAAAAAATATGGATAACGTATAAAAAATAGCATAATCTTATTTTGAAAGTTTTTCTTGTACCTTTCTGAAGTGAATTGTAACCATTTACCTTGTTGAAGGAAAAGATGGGCGGCAGAAATAGCAAAGCAAATTTCTTAGGTCTTATTTTATGAAACAGCAACAAAGGATTATCTAGCCTTTCCTTTCTTCCATCAACTAAAAGGTACCACTGAATAGAGACTTTTTTCCTGCAGCCATTGTCTGATCCAGCTTGACAGTAAAGCTATTGCAAGTTTAAAACATAGTAAAAATCTAACTTTAGCCATCTTAAACATTATCAAGCATGATAAAGCTTCTAAAAACAGTCTTACACATTATCATTGGTCAACATTTACTCCATTCTTTTACGCCTGTAACCATTTTTGAAGATATTATAACCTCTGGAAGTTTGAAAGTGATACACTCTTCCTTGTGAGCACTCAAGGTCCATCCAGGTTGTTACTGCTTTGGCAGGATGACCGAACACTGCACTGCTGTCTGAAATACAAAGTCAAAGTAGATGAATGCTTCCTCTGCCAATGCAGAGCAGAATTACTTTCCAGCGTAAAGGCAGACTACATAGCTTCCATTTGGATTACAAACACGAGTAACTCTTTCCATGTGCATAGCATCTCCAACTTCCTCCAACACCACAAAAGTGAAAAGAATTACAGGGAGGGCACACCCTACACAACAGTTCAAGGACTTGTCATTACAACTTTTTAAACTTATGTAACAGACTTATGGTATTGAGAACACCAATCATGTTGCAGAAACACTAGATTAAGGACTTCAGGCTCTAGGGCTACAAATTAAAAAATGTACACCTTGCTTTTTGTTTTTAAGGCTAGCATACTGGCTTACATACATTACATTCATAGAAAGCTCTTTACAAATATAATCAGAATGCTCTGAAAATGAACTTCCTTAAAAGAAAGTGACTTCTACATGTTTCTTCATCAATTTTGAAGTACAGCTATCAAGAACAGAAACCTTTCTCTAAAGGTCCACTGATTGGGAGTGAATGAAATACTTACGTTATGCAGAGATGGACAACTTTGATATTAGCTACATTCAAGGGTAGGACCTAAGAAACACTTCAGTATCAGCTTTCTTGAAAGGCCCTTAGCCTGCAAGGACCACAGTATGTAGACTAATGCACCTGCAGTTGAAGTGAAGCCTTGATGAATTTTCCCCCTCCACCTTATTCACCTGAGCCAACTCACTCTAGTCACGTAAGTACATTCACTGATTTCACTGAGATACTTTTTGAAGAAGAAAATTACTCAAGAATATGTCAAGATCAGAGCTCTCTCTATATAAATTATAAATGTCAGTTTGTTTGTGATAAACTAGAAAAAAAGACTGAAAAATATTAGCCTTTATGCCTTCAACTCGTTAGATACCAAACATATTGAAGTCCAAGTATGTCAATGATGAAGTGTGCTGAAATGCATCTACAGATACCTTACTCGAGCTAAACTATCCCACAATATTCACTTACCACAGCCCTCTTATCAAAATACAACATTATTCCTTATATCAGAGGTTTGAAAAATATAATTTCACATAGGCTAGTACAGAAGTTCAAAAAAGATAGCTAATACCAGCAGGTCTCCTCACAGAGTCAAGAAATTTATCTGAGAAGTATTCAGAGAAGTTCTGACACCTTATCACAAGCTGATTTTCTTACACTCATGCTGTAAGAAAAATCAGTTCTAACTTAACATTCCGTTTACCATCCCAGTACAGATTCCCTCCTGATCCTCATGTGGTTGAACCTTACTGTAATAAAGGTACAGAGCTCTATTCTCAATTGTTATGAGTTAAAATTCTTTTCAACAAGACGGTTTTTCCTCTCCCACCAATACTTTTCCTAACAAAGATAAAAAAGAGTCTACTATATTGAGATTGTCTGCTGTCACTAATTGGTTTACTTCATTCAGCAATGAGCCCACGTTTTACTCTATCAGCTTTTGATATCAGTGCAGTGGCAGAAGTTCTTGTTGCCTTTCATGTCCCTTCCAAGTGTCAGCTATAGGCAAGCTTTGGTTTTCCAAGCCAAGCACTCCTGTGCTTGGCAAATGCTGCCCTTAAAGACCTGCCAGCTTTCTGGAGCTCCCTGCCCCTTCAGAGCTGCCTCCCAGGAGATGATACCTACTAGTTCACTGGTTAAACCCAAGTACGCTCACCTGAACTCTAGCATCTATAGTCTGCTACTTGCCTTCCTTGCTCCCCATGGGATGCTGAACACCACTATCTCATGAACATTACAGCAACAACTGCCAATGATTATTATCTCACTAAACAACTCTTCTCAGTGAACAGCAGATCCAGCTGTACATCACCCATGGTTGACCCATCCTGTCCAGAAATCTCCCTGACACCAGCCATAAATCACTTGGACCACTGTGATCAATAGCATCATCTGTGTTTCCTGATCCATGACATAAATACACTGTCGCCATACCCTGTTCTGAAAGAGTAAGGGCTTTGTACCCTGGCCATGCCTCAAAATGGCAAACTGTAGGAAGATGCTGTACCTTCAGATAAGTTTGCTCCAAACTTTTTTTTCAAGCTCATGTAACCTGAGCCTGGAGAATGATCTCTTTTTACAGTAACACAGCCAGGAAATACTGGCCTAAAGACATCTTAGGCAGTTAGAAAACAGTAACGTTCAAACTACACTTAAGCTCACTGGTCTATCATGGATGGAAAGACACATGAAAACGAGCGGATGGCAGGCAGCCTATCCTTTAGCAGAAAACCAGCCCTCGGACATTTTTGCTTTAACATTCCAGGGTTTCCTTAAGACTACTGTGAGATTCAGAGGTGACACTGCTGCATGTGTGTGTGTGTGTGTGTGTGTGATGCATACCTCCATGGGAGGGGACAGATAAATGCAGCTGGGCAAAGAGGCTGGCAGTGTATTTTCTCCTGCCTGGTAAAGTTCCTCCAGTCATAGCAGCCAGATTACGGAGCTCAGAAAGGAAAAGTTGTGTTATGCAGAGCTTTACCATTTCACACACTTCCCTGAACACTAGAAACAGGCACCATCAAATGCCCATGTGAGATGCCCAGCTGAGGCCTGGATTTAGGCTGGCATGGCTTTACATCATCACTCATTACATAGTACCAGCTGCAGTCTTGCTCAGTTCCTCTCGTCTGCATTCCCTACCGCATTACCACAGGGCATGCAGGAGGCGCTGCCTTCAAGCTCTAGGAAAAAGTGCCTCCAAAAAAGATCAGTTCAAAAAACCCCATCATCTGACAAAATTCCCAAAGTAAAATATACAGAAGAACACTTCACATCTACAAAAAGAACAGTCTTTTAAAACTCTTTATGATTCATCTACACTATAGAGGCACAAACATACATCTTTCGTCTCTTTTCTGTATTGCATAATCGCCTCTCTCCTTATTCACTAACACAGAAACCTAGGGCCAATCCTTCATCTACTTTACCACCATTTAATGCCTCAAATGGAAGGATTTTTAGTCTTTCCTGCCCTTCATAGGTAAAATCAGAGGAAACCTCCAAAGCTTCAGACTTCGCTGTCACTTTTCCAGTGTACTTGGTTGCGTTAAATCAGAAACAATTGTGACTCTCCTGACATCTCAAGCCCCACTGCCAATACCTAGTTCCTGTTTCCAGTCCTTCTAATGTCTTCACATCAACTCCCTTTCTCAGTATATTATCACTCAAACCAAGGCACCATTGGCAAAGAGCATAAACACGTAAGAATTGCCAAGCCCAAGCGAAATTATCTCAATATTCATCACTGATACCAGGCAGCAGCAGATGCTTAAGAGAAAGTTTGTAAAAAGCTACACTAGAATGGAGTGACCTTTTCCTCTGGTGCATTATATTTTTTTCTTTCAGCAAACGGTACTTCAGGGACTGAGCTGGAGGAAGCACTTGAATCAGTGTTTTAAACAGCTGACAGTGAACCGAAAGAAGGGTTAGCATTCATTAAAGGGAAACCTTGCAAACTCAGTACCAGATCTTCCCAGTTACCTGCTCTTTCACTCCTGATGAAGGATCAAGACAATCGTTCAAAGGAAAGCAGTTTACTGAAGGACACCTGCCAGAATTGGAGGCAGGCCCCTCAGTACCTAAGCAGTGCTATTTACTTGGGAAGTTTCCTTGCATGCCAGCAAGACCAAAGTAGCTGAGGAATATCTAGCACATTTTTTAGATTACTTGTTCAAAGTCTTGAGTTTTTTTGTACAGCTCGGCACCTGTATTAAACAAAAAGTGTGGCCCAGTCCTCTGAAAATGTTTTCTGTGGGTTAGAGCAGAGAAGAAATACCGATTCTGTTGTCTCCCTTATTCATACATGACACAACTTCCTAAAGACTGCAAAGGGGAAAGGGAAAAGTCAGTTATCTCTCACAAAGGTATAGATGGGACATTGAAATAGCTGTTTCAGATAACTGGGTGAGGAGGAGTCCTAAACATAATCCAAGGCCTCCTAATAAAAAGCAGATTTTCTCGTGAAGAATCCGCAAAAGACTAATTTCAAGGATTTGGGTTGGACCTCCATGAACCTGACCTGGTCAAGTATGCTTAAAAGTGTCTGGGCTGAATTTAGCTTAAAACGTCTTTCCTTTAGGACACTGACTAAACTAGAGATGAGAGTCACTGGCAAGAGAACCATATTAGAAACAAAACTGCAAATTTGATCCCCATCAGAAAACATGGAAAATTTTTACAGCGCATACAGTTCTGTTGATAGTTGAATTTCGGGGACACACTTTCAGATACATGGAGACAGTCTGTGCTCATCTTTCTTACCCATTTTGATTTCAGTCAACACAGTGATTTTCAGAAAAGAAAGAATTTAAGAGAGGAGAGAGTCATCAGAGACTGGACTCTCTCAAAAGCTTCCTCAACAGGCTTCCTCCTTTTTGGGTTGCTGCTGCTGCTTCCACTAACAGAGACCCTTGTGGCCCAAGGCTCAATGTCCTTCA